>NW_026731780.1:365000-644584 GCF_028476545.2 Physella acuta
CAATTTCCACCAGAATGTCACTAGACTCATTATCGATCTCTAATTGCCAACAGTATTTGATTACTATCAGTTAATTTAGTACCGCCATATTAGACTCAACACAGACCTATTGTATTCGCTCGCTGAAGTTAATGAGTGCCCTCATACATAATGTCTTATGTTTTTCCTTATCGTCACTAACCTGCTGGTAAATATTTACCGCTGTTGGCTAATGCCTTATTGGCATTTTCTAATCACTTAAACCTCTTTCAACGTGTACATAGAACGACGTAAAGTACTCTTAGATTTTAAATTAACATCCCTATGTGTGTATATGTGTGTGTGTGTATATATATATATATATATATATATATATATATATATATATACACACACACATATCCGTATATTGAAATATATGGATGTGTATTTGAGAAATAGAAATACCCTACCGTCCATGACCTACGCACATTACCCCCCCCCCCCCATCTCAGTCCAATGCTCCCTACTGTGGAGTGACTTAAAATTGCCTATTTAGAGAATTCAAGTTAAAACTCCCTCTAGATTCCATAAAGTATAAAGAACAAATAAAAACAATTGTTGATCTATAGAAGACAGCATATTACCCACTCGACCATAGCTTTTCTGTACTACAGAATCTTCGATTTTATGGAGTGGTTAATTGAATTATGAAATCATAATTCAACCATTCGAAAGATGAGCGTCAATACATAAAAAAGAGTACTTAATATTTTACTTTATAGAATTCTTGCTCAATTACGCATCGTGTGAATGAGATAAAAAACAAATTCTTGCAGTAAATTTTTTTCTAAAAATAATTTCCCGAATCCATAGGAAATTTCTCTTTTTATACCACAAGATCAAATCGAATTATTTATAACACAAGATCGAACCTGTTACCCAATTATTTATACTCATAATAAAGCCTGAAAATCAATTATTTATAACACAAGATCGAACCAAAGACCCAATCACTTGAAACACTAGATCGAACCAGAGACCCAATCACTTAAACACAAGATCGAACCAAACACCCAATCACTTGAAATACTAGATCGAACCAGAGACCCAATCACTTAAACACCAGATCGAACCTGAGACCCAATCATTTAAACACAATATCGAACCAGAGACCCAATAACTTAAAAGACAAGATTTAAACTTAGACCAAATGCCCAGCAAGAAACAAAACACATTTGTATAAAACAATTGTAAGATTCATTTAAGCAGATTTACGCCCTAAATGAATTGCATTGGGAAGCCAAAGTAAGGAAGGAATAATTAAATTAAAGTGCTGCTCTAATGAAGCAACGGCCTTAGGGCCCCCCTCAGTTTTAACGTCTTCATTGTAGCGTTAAAAATACATTATTTCATTTTTTTCTTATTCATTTTCCAGACTATTTCTAGTTTTTGAGCCGAGGAATTCCACCGCTCCCCAACTCATCTTCGTTGTTATTCCTTTATTTTTTACTAAATAAATTATTTAGCACTTTTATATATTTCATTAAATAGGGTAGAATTTAGACAAATACAAGTCTTTCGGTTTTCATGCAACATTTCTACAACAGTTATCAGGGTCATCTAGGTCTAAGCATGAATTCGGGACCCAATACAACATTTTAACAAAATTCACTGCGGGAACACCTGGACTAAAATAAGTTGTAGTACAACATTACTACAACATCCATAAATTTAGCAACCATACAAAAACATGTATTCATGTCCTTCTATTCAACATTTTAGCAACATTCATTGCGGGAACATCTAGACCAAAATAAGTTTTAGTACAGCATTACTACAACATCTATCATTTTAAGAACTAGACAAAAGTATGCATTCATGTCCGTCTTTTCAACATTTTAACAACATTCACTGCGGGAACATCTAGACCAAAATAAGTTATAGTACAACATTACTACAACATCTATAATTTCAACAGCTAGACAAAAGCATGCATTCATCTCCTTCCATTTAACATTTTAACATTCCTCAACTCAATAGAAAAATGTAAAATATAATGTGACGTCTAGACCAAAACGCTTCTTCCGGTGTAAAGAAATATGTTCAAACTCAAACATAAAATGTATTAAAACACCGGAATTCTCCGGCTATCCAATAAAGTATTATTTAACCGGTAGCCGGATCAACTTCCGGAAATTTCCCCGGATATTCGTGCACGTTTAAATGTCGCAGTAGACATGCCGTAAAATCAACTTGGGCAGAATTTCCGATGCACTTCCGCCGCGAGATAAAATTGTATGAGCTCAGTCCTTTAATTCCCCCCCTCTCTCGCCCGCTCGGCATTTACAGTACGAGCTACCTGTCGCCGCAAGTCGGAAGCTGAACTATTCCTTAGTTTCGTTTTCTTAAAGCCTTGCTCCCAGGTTGAGAAGAAACTCAACACAATATCAGGGGAGGTAATTGGTGTTTTAATGTCAACTCGATAAAAAGGTCTGAAAAAGTTAAGACCGAATCAAGGGAGTGAACCGACAAGAAAACAGGTAATAAAAGTAGAGTTATGGACCCTTAAACCAAGCTACAGTCAAAGAAGCTTTTAATTTAGTTTGCTGATTAGCGTCTTATCGTTTTTTATCTCAAAGGTATTTTCTTCTAAGTCTAACTTTTTTCTCTAAAAAGAATGTATTTTATTTCTTATTATAATAGTCCTACGTTTTTTTCTCTCTTATAATATGGCGTTTTGTTGTTATTATTTTATGATTAATAAAAAAATGTTATTGTATCTATTTTTGTTATCTAGATGAAATTATCGGACGGTAGAGGGCACGACTGCTAACCCAAAAGACTCGAGTTCGCATCCTGGCACGGAATCTGTAGGTTGTCTTTGAGTCCACCCAGCTCTAATTAATACCTGACCTTACGTGAGGGAAAGTTAATTCGACTGGGCATAGAGCTGACAGCAATTTCTCTTCATAAGCCGCAATCTCTTAGAAGAATTTTACATTTTGCCTATACGTTTTTAAGTACAAAACGAAAAATTAACTATACTTGTTATGTTATTTTTTTATTATGTTTTATAATGCTTTTATTTTTGTTCTGTAATTAAAGTAGTTATTATCAGTAGTACTAGTAAAAATATTATTAGTATTTATATTATTATCACCATGATAATTGTCAAAATATTTTTCCCCATTTGGGATTCACTTCCCTTTACTAAATTTTTATACAAAATAAGCCATACTGAAGTAACTCAATACCACTTCCATCTGTTGTTAACCCCATTGTGTTCCATCCGTATCGTGTTGCTCCTATGACTATACAACAGGGGCGACTACTACCGAGGAACGTGTGGCAATTATCTATATAATTTAACTCCCTTTGTTCTTCTCATCAAGACGGTGACTCGATTATTCCCCCTGTCAGCGCCGAAAAACTCCTCCGCGCAGTAATTATCGGATCTACATACCTGGGAGGGATTTCTCCCGGCCGCATCTGCCGTGAACCGGTTTCCAGTTACCACTGGTGAAAACATTTTTTGACTTCAGGAACCCGCAAGAAAATTCCGAATTATTTCTTCATTTGAAGACGAATTTTTTTTTTTATAATCTCGTTTTTATTTTGAGTTCTGTAAATTTTTGTTTTTTAATTTATGTATTAACAAAAGGTTACAGCGTGTTAAAGGGTGTTTAATCGCTAACTCTAAATATCGCGCAACTAATATAGTCCTAACCCTAATCCTAACCTGTACCCTATCTTTGATTTGACCTAGCCCTAGCTCCACAACCGATCTCTATTAAGTATCGAATTCAGACACCTCTCTGACGGAGGGGAGGGGGGATCGCCTCCAGGAGTACATCCACCGCCCCCTCCTCCAGTCCTGGAGGAAATGGGAATGAATATATATATATATATATATATATATATATATATATATATATATATATATATATATATATATATATATATTGTTAATAGGAAGTAGATAATTTAACTAGATAATCGAACTCTACCTTTGACCTAAGTCTTGACCCTAACGTACCGTAATCCTGACCATATCCCATCCTAACCCTTATCTCTACACTGACTCTGACCGCCGTAAAGCCCGAAATAAAAGATACCTCACGACGTTACTCTATTGCCACGTCAACGTTGTAAAAGGACCTTCTGAAAACAACACATGGTGTGGTTTCTATAGTCAACTAGAGATCTACCTAATGCGTTTCTTAATCAGTATTTAAAAAGCGAGTAATTAAGAAATAAACCAAAAAAATTACAAAAATAGGAGTAAACTAAAAAAAAAACTAAGGTTAATTGACTTTAGGTTTTTATGAGGAAAAACAAAAAGTCAAAACAAAAATCAACATCATTTAAAAGACTACATCAGGATCTACTTATTTTTTCCAACCGCTGTCTAGCGATATAATTCATTTTGCTTGATATATATGTAAACTACCTAACTTAAAACGTTTCTCCTATTGTCTTTCTGTACCTTACGGTAGGTAAAATCTTCTTTTACATGAAGACTACCTTACCTACATTGTAATGTTTCTCCAATGGTTTCATATGCCGTAAGGCTAGCATTACTTTGTTGTAGGCCTACCTGTAGGCTACTTAAATCGTGATATTTCTTCTGTTTTATTGTACAACTAGCAACCCCCCCCCACCTGTTCATTCCCACCCACCCCCTCCCCCTCCTGGCGACGATAAGCTATTTACCACCCCCACGATTTGCCCCGTCAAACCGCAAGGGGCAAGCAATCGTGCTCAAGTAATTTTTGCAATTATTTCGAGTGGCTGCGCTTGAAGATGAGCAGGAGGGGGGACCCTTACGTCATCGACTCGCGGGCTAATTGAAAATGATAGATGGGAAATGGAGGGCTCCCCATAACAACGGCGCGGCGTCGTCTGTGACTTGTTGATGTCTTGCTACTTACCCCAGACGCTACAAAGTAAATGTACTCAAATTATTGTCAGTTTTAAATATTTTTTTTTAGTATTTTGTTCAGGGTCTATTGCGGCGACTGTATAATCAGTGTTTCTTCCAGACTTTTTTCTTCGGGGGAGCACTAGATATTTTCGGGGGGGGGGGGGGGGGGGGGTGGGAGGTGGGTGGCGGTCGACATTTTTCGGGGGGGGGGGAGGGCGGACACTAGTAAAAGTGTATGTTTACTATATAAATTTTATCTCGTTCGGGGGGGGGGGGGGGTAAACTTTCTGTATGTATGTAATGTATGTGAAATAGAGTAGCTTTGACCAGTCGTTTTTATCTAAAGTGGAGTTTAAGCACCATTTCAAACAGTATATCCTTAGGGCAGGTGAAGTGGGGCGTATCTGTTTTATTAATGAAGGTATTGTGAGTGCGAGTTTTAATTTCATTAACGTAAATCAGGTACCTATTGGAGCTGGGTAAACTCAGGGACGTCTTAAACTCGAGCACGGGATCCGAACTCGAGACTTTCAGATTAGCAGTTGAACGTTGTACCATTCAACAACACCGACAGAGAAAAGTTAGACCTACGTCAAACATCTATTAACACTGAACTGACTTCAGATATGTCAGGTTACTGTAGGAGCTATGTAGGATTTCCCTGAGTTCAAACAGCTGTAATGAATACCTTGTGATGTACATTGAGCTAGTGACTTGTACGGCAAGAAAACGATCTGCCCCACTCAAGTAACGATAAAAGTTTAATTTGAGGACAGTAAATACCAAGGTTAAGGGGGGGGGGGGGGGTGGAGAGCTGTACATGATTCTGGCCTACATCAATTTTTAAAAATAAATAAAAACAGGGATTATCGTCCACCTCATTTCATGAACTCTTAACCCAATATAGTATTGAATCACAATGGAAATAGATCAATATATATATATAATTTATACAACAATAGAACAAAGCTATCAACACATTACACCTGTAAAAATACTTTTCGAAACACACCACACCCAAAGTCAAGTATTTTTTTTTACATAAGTTGTTGTTAACAACACCTGAAGTCAAGTCTGTTTTACAGGGGTTAAAGTCATACACGACCTCAAAGTTCTAGTCTGTTTTACAGATGTTTATGTCACACCATTTAAAATCTAGTCTATTTTACAGATGTTTTATGTCAAATAAAACTAAGTTCTAGTCTATATTTAATGTCATATCCCACAAGAGCTCGAAATTCTCGTCTATTATAATGACGTTAATATCAAACAAGAGCTCAAAGTTCTATTCTATTTTTATGATGTTGATGTCAAACCTCGATGTTGATGTCAAGCCACGGCTAATTATAGCCCAGCCTGTTCGAGGCTTATCGATTAACCAGACATAGGTAAACACGTCTGTCCCACCAGGTTGATCCCCCTACAGGTAAACATAACGATTACACACACTCCCCCGCTACATTTATTACAGGTAATTTCTGTAAGGTAGTGGGACTGTGACATGTAGGCCGAACTATAAGGTGTAATCTATGTAAAGGCCGCGGGAAAATATCTTAATATTTGTATTTAATTACATAAAGCAAATATTGTTTTAATTAATTTTTAAGATGGAAAATTATTCTGGTTTGATACATATTGCCTAATAGAAAGTTTTAATTTTTTATGTTGCACCTTAAAACGTTTTGAGTGAAACAGATCGTTGAAGAAATAAAACATCTCTTGAATTTGAAAATAGACAGCATGTTTTAATTCTGATAAACAAAGATGGTGTTTGGTGCCCAAATTAAATAGATTAGTTGTGAAAATGTATTTGTTATTTTTATTTTTTAGGATTAAAAAAATAGTTTTAAATGTGGCCTACATAATATGGTAAAAAATTTAAACATACTTTACTCAGAGATTAATTTATTCATTTTCATATAGCTAACACCTGCGTAAAAGAAAACGAGTTAAACGTTATGTGCTCAAAGTAAATATTTTTGTTGGTATCAGTGGCGTAGCCAGATATTGGTTATGGGAGGGGTTCGAACATTTTTCCATATGTATAAAATCATATATATATATATATATATATATATATATATATATATATATATATATATAAATATATAAATATATATATATATATATATACATAGGGGTGTGAGTCCCATGGGAGGGGTTTAACCCCCCCCCCCCTAACCCCCCTTGCCTACGCCACTGGTTGGTACTACAAACGTTGAAATGATTGTATATTACAGTGACGTCACGAGGTTGGGTGTCGCTATTTTTAGTCTATCTACAAAAGCTGGTTACTATAAATGTTTTTGAATAATTATTTTTTCACTTCTCGTATTAAGACAATCTCATGAGCCTAAAAGCTATTACTGTTAATTTTAAATCTAGGGTACTGTTTGGCGCCCAAATTAAATAGTTTAAATTATATATATATATATATATATATATATATATATATATATATATATATATATATATATATATATATATATATATATATATAAACTAAATATACACACGGCAAAATAATAATAAGATAACTTACCTAACTAGAAATATAAAACTATGTTAACTTAGTCAACTTTAAAAAAAAATTCAATCTACTAATCTTTAGGCTGTTTATAGTGAAATAATCCAGCACTGACTGCTGTCAATAACAACCACCCACACAGTCGGCACAGTCCCCATCACCCACCCACAAGTCTATCACAGTTTCCATCCCCCCCCCCCCTCTTATATATATCTAGCATAGTTACCCTTCATGTCAACACACAAATACTCTCTGTGACAGGGAGGTAACTCCAGTGTTGATCAATATTTATCCCCGCATTAAAACAACGATATAGCTGGAAGCTAAAGGCCTCATGACAGATAGTTTCCATCTCTAATTAAAATCTTCATTAGCTTCATAAACGAGAGGCAGATTCATCCCAGGCAAGGTGTTTAGTCAAATAAAACATGCAGTATGTGATAGGTCTATTTATAGATCAGCATGAAGTGTTGGAAGTTGGTGAGATTGAATGAAAGGTCATTTCAGCTTACGTATTTTGAATTGACCTACTCAGACAGACCTTTCTTAAGTTGGTCCATTTGATTAAGTTGGTCTAAACTTTTACAAGTTAAATTACAGGTAAAAGCATGATACTGACTACTAAAGGTAGTACTGTCAGTGTCATTGATCACTTCAGCTAATTCTATCACTGACAACTTCAACTAATTCTATCACTGACCACTTCAGCTAATTCTATCACTGACCACTTCAGCTAATTCTATCACTGATCACTTCAACTAATTCTATCACTGACCACTTCAGCTAATTCTATCACTGACCACTTCAGCTAATTCTATCACTGACCACTTCAACTAATTCTATCACTGACCACTTCAACTAATTCTATCACTGACCACTTCAGCTAATTCTATCACTGACCACTTCAGCTAATTCTATCACTGACAAATTCAACTAATTCTATCACTGACCACTTCAGCTAATTCTATCACTGACCACTTCAACTAATTGTTTTACTGACAACTTCAAGTAATTCTATCACTGACAACTTCAACTAATTCTATCACTGACCACTTCAACTAATTCTATCACTGACCACTTCAGCTAATTCTATCACTGACAAATTCAACTAATTCTATCACTGACCACTTCAGCTAATTCTATCACTGACCACTTCAACTAATTGTTTTACTGACAACTTCAAGTAATTCTATCACTGACAACTTCAACTAATTCTATCACTGACCACTTCAACTAATTATATCACTGACCACTTCGGATAACTCTATCACTGAACACTTCAGCTAATTCTATCACTGACCACTTCAAAAAATTCTATCACTGACCACTTCAGATAATTCTATCACTGACCACTTTAGCTAGTCCCACTATCATAAAAAAGAACTTAAATCCACTGAACAATTCAGTTCTACATAACGCATTCACAAACTTACAATTCCCAGAATTAAAAAATCTAATTTGATAACTGATTTAAAAAATGAACAATCCTAATTCAAATTTAAACTTATATAACACTTTTCTATATTTTCTAACAATACAAGCACTCCTCTGCGAAATATGATAGATTTTTTTCACATTTTTATAAATATGTGTATGTGCATAACTATCACAAACAATGAAATAGGTGTTTAAAATATTAAACACTGACAAAATGTTAGCATAACATACCAATGATGTACATTTTTTTCTCACATTTTTCTCACTTTATAAATCCAGAAAAAAAAAACTATATCCACTGCAACTATAGTACCGGTTGGTTGCCAGTAGCATAATAAAAAACAAATGTCATCTGATAAAATAAGATAAAAAAAAGTTTACTAGCCGGGGATTAGCTATCAGCCTGCCGCTTCACGTGATGTAGATAGGCCTGCGCCAACACACCGCCGGTCGCGTGCGTGCCGAGTGAGCACATTGTAATCGCCAGGCGGTATTGCGTCAGCGTGCGTGAGAAAGGGGGAGACAATGACCAACAGCCTGGCGAAAGTCGAGTGCCATTATTTTTTTCTTCATTAATCATTCATTATTATAACCTTTGATTTTTTTAATCTCTCTCGCCTGTGTGACAAGTCTATCAATCCTAGTTTTAATAGGGGAGAGTAGCCTAAGATGTGTTTTAATAATGGGAGAGTAGGCTAAGATGTGTTTTAATAATGGGAGAGTAGCCTATGATGTGTTTTAATAATGGGAGAGTAGCCTAAGATGAGATTTAATAATGGGAGAGTAGCCTATGATGTGTTTTAATAATGGCAAAAAATGGCACAGTAGCTTCATGATGGTAATGTAGGCCTACGATGTGTTTTAATAATGGGAGAGTAGCCTATGATGTGTTTTAATGACGGGAGAGTAGCCTAAGGTGTGTTTTAATAATGGGAGAGTAGCCTATGATGTGTTTTAATAATGGGAGAGTAGCCTAAGGTGTGTTTTAATAATGGGAGAGTAGCCTATGATGTGTTTTAATGATGGGAGAGTAGCCTAAGGTGTGTTTTAATAATGGTAAATAATGGAACAGTAGCATAAGATGTGTTTTAATAATGGCACTGTAGGCTAATGATGTGTTTTATTAATGGCACTGTAGGCTAATGATGTGTTGTAATAATGGCCAGTAGGCTAATGATGTGTTTTATTAATGGCACTGTAGGCTAATGATGTGTTTTAATAATGGGAGAGTAGCCTATGATGTGTTTTAATGACGGGAGAGTAGCCTAAGGTGTGTTTTAATAATGGGAGAGTAGCCTATGATGTGTTTTAATGACGGGAGAGTAGCCTAAGGTGTGTTTTAATAATGGGAGAGTAGCCTATGATGTGTTTTAATAATGGGAGAGTAGCCTAAGGTGTGTTTTAATAATGGGAGAGTAGCCTTTGATGTGTTTTAATGATGGGAGAGTAGCCTAAGGTGTGTTTTAATAATGGTAAATAATGGAACAGTAGCATAAGATGTGTTTTAATAATGGCAATGTAGGCTAATGATGTGTTTTATTAATGGCACTGTAGGCTAATGATGTGTTGTAATAATGGCCAGTAGGCTAATGATGTGTTTTATTAATGGCACTGTAGGCTAATGATGTGTTTTAATAATGGCCAGTAGGCTAATGATGTGTTTAAATAATGGTACTATAGGTTAATGATGTGTTTTAATAGTGGTATAGTGGCTGTATGATGTATTTTAATAATGGCACCGTAGGCTAATGATGTGTTTTAATAATGGCACCGTAGGCTAATGATGTGTTTTAATATTGGCACTGTAGGCTAAGGATGTGTTGAAAATTGATGCCTTATGATTTAAATCACAACGTAAAATTGTGACGCAATCTTCTAAAGTTACTTAAATCACATCATCAACCTTTACCATTTAATTGTGTTCCCAAGACATGAGGCAGATGTAGTAGAGTTCATCTATTACAATGATCTCGGCATACAAGGGGTTAATGTGGTCAGCACAATGTCCTGCCGCCGTTGTTTCCCTAACGTCAGTTAGATCCCCATCAGTGGACTCAGGGACGTTCTACTGATTGAACCCGGATTCGAACTCGAGACTTTTGGGTTAACAGTTTAGAATTCTACCTCTAGGTCACGCAGTCCCAAAAAAGCCACATAAATGACGAAGCAAAGTCGTTTTACAAAGCTAGTTAAAGTAAGTTATAAAATAAAATGGTAAAGTTTTTTTTATGAACATGTCAAAAGACAAAATCCAATTTTATCCATAAAATAATGTATAATGTAAAATTACCAAATTTTGAAAAATAAAAAATTATAAATAATGTAAATTATATTTTAACGAAAACTTTATAAGCTTCATAGAGATAACATGTTTTGAAAAACAAACTGCCATTATTAAAAAATGTTTTGTAACCAATCAGAAAATATCTAAATTCTGGACATTAGTCTTCTACAAAGCTTTTCAAAATGAATACAGATTTAAATAAGCATTATTTATATCATGTTATATTTATAAAAAAATAGTAATATTTAAAAAATCGCAACATAATGTTACATTTATCAAACTATTTTCTTTTTTTTTTAAATTTCACTGCATAGAAATTTCTGTTGAAACTTGCTTTTAATTTTTTTTTTATTTTTAAATAAATCAATAAGTTAAATAACTCAGGTGCTTTCAAAATGGTAAACTATCCAAGGGAGGCAACTTATACGTTTGTTCCAAATAATCATCATCTCTTCACGTTCGTGCCCTAGACAAAAGGGGCAGTTGCAGATGAAGTAGAGTTCATTTGTTTCATAAACTTCGGCAAATGAAGGGATAGTGTGATCAGCACAATGCATGCCCAGTCTCCAAAAAATAATTTAACATAAAATATTAAATAGTAATAAAATTAAATACATCACCAGTACATAGAAGCTTATGGATATTCGCTAATTTAGTAGTGCCTTTATTTTTAAAGAGTATATTTTTTTAAATTTTATTTCAAATTTGAAGAAATGTATATCTTTATACATATCATGTTAGTAAACACTATTAAGTTGAACCAATGTCAATCTCATCGTCTATCCTCACTTCGATCAGTTAAGTTTATGTCACTCAACGATGACTGCTTGTCATAAACAGCATACAACACAACACTGTACTTGTCTCACACCGCTCGTCAGCTATACACACATTTTGTCGTCTATTGCTTGCATCGTTTCATTTTCTCAATATTTGTAAAAGGGTTTCACAATTAGGAACATATAACAAAAGACCCATTTGGCAACCTTTATAAATATATATATATATACATATATATATATATGTATATTTACATATACATACATACATACATATATATATATATATATATATATATATATATATATATATATATATATATATATATATATATATATATATATATATATATATATATATATATATAAATAGGTATATACACATATATATACACACATATATACAAACATATATATATATATATATATATATATATATATATATATATATATATATATATATATATATATATATATATATCTTTTAGGGGTTCCGACTGGATCTGAGCTAGAAGAATGCAGCGGTGTAATAAAGCGGTAAAGTGAGTGACTGCTAATACCCACTAATCGTTTAAGTAGATCACATAGTGTCTGTGTATCGAACAGTATGGTTAGGCGGTAGAGCAAGCGATGCATTATCCTAAAACAATATTTAATATAATATATATACAAACTAAAATACATGAGGTTTACAATGAGTTTAAAGCATTTGGTAGTGTTAGGTGAAGCTAACTTCGACCTGCAAATTATTATCCCCCTTAATTTAATTGACACGGGTCGGGAACAAAGCAACCCGCAATCGTTGAACTCAAAAACTTTAATTATCTCGATAACAACAGCACTCCTTAATAATTAAATTATCAAAAATCTGTTTCCGTTGAAGGATTTTAAAAGAGTACAAATATTAGAGGACAGACTTCATGAGTTCTATTCACTTCAAAACAAATGTTTTACTTTTTTGCATCCAGTATTTTTAAAATTTAACTTACGCCTTCTATGTTGCTTCTTGCCTAAACTAACACGAAAGAAAAAGACGAAAAAAAAAACAATTTCTTGTTAGCCCTACCTTCGGTATACAAGAGAAAGTTAAAAAAAACCTCCACCAGTTTCTGGCTAAAAAACTCTTTAATTAACATTATTTTTAGAACGTGAAGGATCCTCGGGCCAAGCAATTAACAATTATTGATTGGAAGCGGTCAGAAAATAATAGAAGCGAGTTAACGAAGGAACGAACCATATTCTACAACTGTGCTAGTCGTAGGGTGGGTTAAACCTGTATGTCAAACTGTGCTAGTCGCAGACTGGGTTAAACCTGTATGTCAAACTGTGCTAGTCGCAGACTGGGTTAAACCTGTATGTCAAACTGTGCTAGTCGCAGACTGGGTTAAACCTGTATGTCAAACTGTGCTAGTTACCTGTATGTCAAACTGTGCTAGTCGCAGACTGGGTTAAACCTGTATGTCAAACTGTGCTAAACCTGTATGTCAAACTGTGCTAGTCGAGGGTGGGTTAAACCTGTATGTCAAACTGTGCTAGTCGTAGCCTGGGTTAAACCTGTATGTCAAACTGTGCTAGTCGCAGACTGGGTTAAACCTGTATGTCAAACTGTGCTAGTCGCAGACTGGGTTAAACCTGTATGTCAAACTGTGCTAGTTACCTGTATGTCAAACTGTGCTAGTCGCAGACTGGGTTAAACCTGTATGTCAAACTGTGCTAAACCTGTATGTCAAACTGTGCTAGTCGAGGGTGGGTTAAACCTGTATGTCAAACTGTGCTAGTCGTAGCCTGGGTTATACCTGTATGTCAAACTGTGCTAGTCGTAGGCTGGGTTATACCTGTATGTCAAACTGTGCTAGTCGTAGCCTGGGTTATACCTGTATGTCAAACTGTGCTAGTCGTAGGCTGGGTTATACCTGTATGTCAAACTGTGCTAGTCGCAGGCTGGGTTATACCTGTATGTCAAACTGTGCTAGTCGTAGCCTGGGTTATACCTGTATGTCAAACTGTGCTAGTCGTAGGCTGGGTTATACCTGTATGTCAAACTGTGCTAGTCGCAGGCTGGGTTATACCTGTATGTCAAACTGTGCTAGTCGCAAGCTAGGTTAAACCTGTATGTCAAACTGTGCTAGTCGCAGGCTGGGTTAAACCTGTATGTCAAACTGTGCTAGTCGCAAGCTAGGTTAAACCTGTATGTCAAACTGTGCTAGTTACCTGTATGTCAAACTGTGCTAGTCGTAGGCTGGGTTAAACCTGTATGTCAAACTGTGCTAGTCGTAGGCTGGGTTAAACCTGTATGTCAAACTGTGCTAGTTACCTGTATGTCAAACTGTGCTAGTCGTAGGCTGGGTTAAACCTGTATGTCAAACTGTGCTAGTCGCAGGCTGGGTTATGCCTGTATGTCAAACTGTGCTAGTCGCAGGCTGGGTTATACCTGTATGTCAAACTGTGCCAGTCGCAGGTTGGGTTAAACCTGTATGTCAAACTGTGCTAGTCGCAGGCTGGGTTATGCCTGTATGTCAAACTGTGCTAGTCGCAGGCTGGGTTATACCTGTATGTCAAACTGTGCTAGTCGCAGGTTGGGTTAAACCTGTATGTCAAACTGTGCTAGTCGCAGGCTGGGTTATGCCTGTATGTCAAACTGTGCTAGTCGCAGGCTGGGTTATGCCTGTATGTCAAACTGTGCTAGTCGCAGGCTGGGTTATGCCTGTATGTCAAACTGTGCTAGTCGCAGGCTGGGTTATGCCTGTATGTCAAACTGTGCTAGTCGCAGGCTGGGTTATGCCTGTATGTCAAACTGTGCTAGTCGCAGGCTGGGTTATACCTGTATGTCAAAGTGTGCTAGTCGCAGGCTGGGTTATGCCTGTATGTCAAACTGTGCTAGTCGCAGGCTGGGTTATGCCTGTATGTCAAACTGTGCTAGTCGCAGGCTGGGTTATACCTGTATGTCAAAGTGTGCTATACCTGTATGTCATACAGAATGTTTGCTTGATATAGAAGGCGTGTATTTTAGAATACAACACAAGTTTAATTTAACGTCGGCAAAATGAATGCTTCCATACTTTACGATAGGCCTATATTCCTTAGACTGTTTTTTTTATCTAGCACTATGATTATAGGCGAAACATATGCTCACATTTAGAGTTTCTTTCAGGCATTCCTTAAAAGCTTGAAAAAAAAATTGATATAGTATATACAGAAACTATTTTACGCCAGTGTCCGCCCACGGCAATTTTAAGTGCGGCCCCCACTCGTTCCAAGTTCCCCCCTCCCCCCCCCCCCCCATGGAAATAGGCTGAAAGAAACCATGTATATAAACAAATGACTAGAAACCAGACATAAACCTCCATATATTTAAAATAAGACTATAGACCTTACATACCTATATGATTGTATCCTATGCTCGGCTCGCTATTCACCAATGTACCGCTGTACAACATACACACCAAGCAAAACATCATCTACAAATGTGGAAACATCATATACAGATATAGACCACAAATAATTCCAAAAAATACCACATACATAACGATGTAGATCACAACATACACCCACCAAACGTAGCAAAACAGCCATCAACATTTCACAAATCAACACATCAACCACTCGTATATAATTACAAACTTCGCATACGGGAACACCACATTTTGCTGTTTACTAAAATCCTACCTATGATTTGAATAAATCATAGAGCTATGACTGATAGAAACTCCCCAACACAATGATAAATTTAGATATTTTCTTGCCCTAAAACTAAAAGCGCCGTTTTCTGAAACGCTATGGGTGAGTTTCTTTTCTAAATCAGAAAGCAAGTATTAATGTTTAGGTAAAAAAATAACATCTGTCTTAAATAGTTCTATATTTGACTACGTAAATAAAATTAGGGTTGGTATGAAACAACCCCTCCCCTTCCCATCGCCTAAGTTTAATTTTTTTTTAAAAGAAAGTTTTATTTATTTTAAGAAAAAAACAAACTACGCGAGCCATTCCTAACAATGAAATATTTTTTTTTCCATTGACAGGCGAATTGTCAGTGGGAATTCCCAGGCGTTATTTTTATAAAAGCCTCATCGAATGAAAGAAGACAGTTGAGATTTGTCAAGATAAGTGTGTTATTTGCACAGTTTTATTCTTTAAAATAAAATACACATCAATTGTTCCAACTGTATCAGATTGTGCTACCTCAATGCTGTCTCGTCTTATGCGAAACGTCACACGTTTAGAGACAAATAAGTTGCCAAAATTACCGCTGGGCTGTTCAATTGAATTTTCCTCACAATCGGCAAAACAAAAACAAAAAAGATTTAAATATTAAGCTATTGATTCAAGTCATGCAGATTTTTAAGCGAATTAATCTTGGTGAGAAAATGCAGGTGACTGCGTCCGTTGTTGAAAACCGAACTTCAAGTAAACAATAGGATACAATAGGAAACGGTGAATTAGCAGTATAAAATTGATGATTTACACGATTTAAAATTATGACATTTATTAATGTGAACTTAAGCCAGACAAAGTACGTTATTATTTAAACAATGACAGAACACATTTTAAAAACAAAAGCCCTATAATACACATAATAATACCCTCCCCCAAATTAAAAAAAAACCCTCTGACAATACACATGAAGCACAATAATGACAATGTCATTGAAATAAATCATGACAATATATAATACAATATTTAAACACTGACACAATAACTAAAGGAAAACTTTCAAACACAAATATGACAATATCATTGCATTAAACCATGACAATATATAATACAATATTTAACACGGACATAATACATAAACAAAAACATTCTAACACAAATATGACTATATCATTGAACTAAATTTTGACAAAATATAATACAGTATTTAAAACAGACTACTTGCATAAACGAAAACACAACACTAACAATATTATTGAACTAATTCATGACAATACATAATAGAATATTTAAAACGAACACAATACCTAAACGAAAACTTTATAACACAAATATGACAATATCATTGACCTGAAATTTGACAATATATAATACAATATTTAAAACTAACACAATACATCAACGAAACTTTATAACACAACAATGACGATGTAAATATTGAAGCGAAATCATGACAACATCTGAGGTAACTCAACACACAGCCCTACTGATCTTCATCTACACTATAAGCCCATAAGGCAGACAAATATCTTGCATCATTAATTAAGGAAGACAAATGTCTTGCAGTATTAGCCCAGTGTTCCTGAACCTGCCTGACCCCCCCCCCCCCTCCTCCCCCCCCCCCCCCAGTGCGCTGCCATCGTGTCAAATATATTGTCAGGTATGAAAACCATCAGACCTAAGATTAAATAACGTCTCATTGATTACACACACACCACGACTGAAGCTTGTCTACATACAATAACGAAAAACCACATACAACGCAGCATTTATACATACACAGAATGGCTGTCATCGTGTCAAAGATATTGTCAGGTATGAAAACTTTCAGATTATTAAACAACGTCTCATTGGTTACACACACCACGACTGAAGCTTGTCTACATACAATAACTGAAAACCACATACAACGCAGCATTTATACATACACAGAATGGCTGACACGTGTCTTCATACAACAATCAGCAACCACATACAACTTCTCATACATACATACACATTTAAGAATAAAACGTGTCTTCATATACCAATCAACAACCACATATAAACGCATTATACATGCATACATACACAGGACGACAAAAACGTGTCTGCATACACAATCGGCGTGGTCGAGTCGGTAAAGCTCATGGTTGCTAAACCGAAAAGTCTCGAGTTCGAACCCCCGGGCAGATGAGGCTCGTAGCTGGGGACAGCCACTCTTCTATGAGAGGTAAGTCCATAATTAAACAACTGCTGCCTTGTAGTTTGTTCTTGGTTGGGCAAAGGAAGCAAATCCAAAAAAGAAAAGCAGGCTGAAATCGGAGTCAATGTCCTCAATGGCGCATTGTGTTGGAGGCGTGGTCGAGTCGGCAAAAAAGCTCATGGTTGATACATTCGAACAAAGTCTCGAGTTCAAACCCACTTGCAGAAAATCTCTATCCCCTTCAACACTAATAATTAATTAAGAACGAAGAAGAAGAACAGCCACACACAACGCATCAATTATACATTTTAGTCCCACAACATGCTTCCGTAAGAGGATCTTGTGGAGGGTAAAATTTGGGGTAGAATGTAGTTCTATCAAAAACAAATAAATCTGCTTATTGCATACTTGTATTTTTGTGATCTTTTATATGCAGTAGTTTTTCTAAATGTTTCTACCAACTTCCCCCTCTTCTCCCCCCCCCCCCCCCAACAAAAAAAAAAACCCCCACCAATAACAACTAGATCCACCTCCCCATACAACGCAAACAGAACGCTCCTTGTGGGACTTCAATACACATTCAGCTTTATTTCGGTTGTCTGTCAAAGAATTCACTTATCCAAAATGTGGGGTTGTGTGGAAACGGTGGGTTGTCATGGAAAAAAGGGGGCAGGGGCGGGTTAAAAAATGTGACGTAACGTGTTTTGTGTTTGGTTTTTTCTTTGTATTTATAAATAAGGATACAGAGGGTAAATAAAAATGAAATCTTTTAAAAGTATAAATAGCATGTTACTTGTTAGTTGAAGAATAGTTTCATGAGGTAATGGGGTGGGGGTGTGTGTGGGGTGTTGTAATTATTGTGACAAAGGGGAGCTGTTGGCAGCAGAGGCGTAGCGAACCCTCCCGTCGAACGGGGACAAACTTTCAATTTGGCGCCCCCCCCCCCCCCATATATTTTTTTATATTTATAATTCAAAATAGCAGCTAAAATTAGCTTATTTTGGCGCCCTTAGGGTCGGCGCACGGGGACATATGTAACCCCCCCCCCCCCCCTCTGAAATACATGTTGATATTGATAAACAAACTGTAGTCCATACCTCAGGGCACATTATAACGCCTCCTACAACTGACTGATTACAATGTGAACTGAAGCGAACTAGGAATAGATATGGCCTCTATTTGACCGAACTAGGAATAGATATGGCCTCTATTTGACCGAACTAGGAATAGATATGGCCTCTATTTGACCGAACTAGGAATAGATATGGCCTCTATTTGACCGAACTAGGAATAGATATGGCCTCTCTTTGACCGAACTAGGAATAGATATGGCCTCTATTTGACCGAACTAGGAATAGATATGGCCTCTATTTGACCGAACTAGGAATAGATATGGCCTCTATTTGACCGAACTAGGAATAGATATGGCCTCTATTTGACCGAACTAGGAATAGATATGGCCTCTATTTGACCGAACTAGGAATAGATATGGCCTCTATTTGACCGAACTAGGAATAGATATGGCCTCTATTTGACCGAACTAGGAATAGATATGGCCTCTATTTGACCGAACTAGGAATAGATATGGCCTCTATTTGACCGAACTAGGAATAGATATGGCCTCTATTTGACCGAACTAGGAATAGATATGGCCTCTATTTGACCGAACTAGGAATAGATATGGCCTCTATTTGACCGAACTAGGAATAGATATGGCCTCTATTTGACCGAACTAGGAATAGATATGGCCTCTATTTGACCGAACTAGGAATAGATATGGCCTCTATTTGACCGAACTAGGAATAGATATGGCCTCTATTTGACCGAACTAGGAATAGATATGGCCTCTATTTGACCGAACTAGGAATAGATATGGCCTCTATTTGACCGAACTAGGAATAGATATGGCCTCTATTTGACCGAACTAGGAATAGATATGGCCTCTATTTGACCGAACTAGGAATAGATATGGCCTCTATTTGACCGAACTAGGAATAGATATGGCCTCTATTTGACCGAACTAGGAATAGATATGGCCTCTATTTGACCGAACTAGGAATAGATATGGCCTCTATTTGACCGAACTAGGAATAAATATGGCCTCTATTTGACCGAACTAGGAATAAATATGGCCTCTATTTGACCGAACTAGGAATAGATATGGCCTCTATTTGACCGAACTAGGAATAGATATAGCCTCTATTTGACCGAAGTAGGAATAGATATGGCTTCTATTTGACCGAAGTAGGAATAGATATGGCCTCTATTTGACCGAACTAGGAATAGATATGGCCTCTATTTGACCGAACTAGGAATAGATATGGCCTCTATTTGACCGAACTAGGAATAGATATGGCCTCTATTTGACCGAACTAGGAATAGATATGGCCTCTATTTGACCGAACTAGGAATAGATATGGCCTCTATTTGACCGAACTAGGAATAGATATGGCCTCTATTTGACCGAACTAGGAATAGATATGGCCTCTATTTGACCGAACTAGGAATAGATATGGCCTCTATTTGACCGAACTAGGAATAGATATGGCCTCTATTTGACCGAACTAGGAATAGATATGGCCTCTATTTGACCGAACTAGGAATAGATATGGCCTCTATTTGACCGAACTAGGAATAGATATGGCCTCTATTTGACCGAACTAGGAATAGATATGGCCTCTATTTGACCGAACTAGGAATAGATATGGCCTCTATTTGACCGAACTAGGAATAGATATGGCCTCTATTTGACCGAACTAGGAATAGATATGGCCTCTATTTGACCGAACTAGGAATAGATATGGCCTCTATTTGACCGAACTAGGAATAGATATGGCCTCTATTTGACCGAACTAGGAATAGATATGGCCTCTATTTGACCGAACTAGGAATAGATATGGCCTCTATTTGACCGAACTAGGAATAGATATGGCCTCTATTTGACCGAACTAGGAATAGATATGGCCTCTATTTGACCGAACTAGGAATAGATATGGCCTCTATTTGACCGAACTAGGAATAGATATGGCCTCTATGTGACCGAACTAGGAATAAATATGGCCTCTATTTGACTAATGAAGTGACCGACATTAGGTTTTATAGCGCCCCCTACCTCGGTGATGCTGGTCAGAGCAGAACCAGGGTTATAAAGCTGGACTGGATATTTTTTTTTCTTGTGGCTTCAGCGTGTAGGTGAACATAAAGCGGTGGATGTACATCAAACTGGAGGGGAGAGGGAGGAGGGGAGGTCGGGGGGGAGAGAAAGAGAGGTAGTGATAGAGACAGAGAGAGGGGAAAAGAGAGAGAATTACTGCAAAAGAAAGCTTCTGAAACATTCACAGTTTATTTTATAAAATCTTAGACCCCAGGAACATGGTGTTTTTTTTATTGATACAATTTTCCCATTAAAATTTAAAGAGTTTTACTTTCCAAACAACGTTTCAAATAACTTGGTTTAAAAAATAAATTAACATATAGTAGGAAAAACGAAAAAAAAAATATAAAAAGAACTCAGTGTAAATTGATACTTTATTCTCGGTTGTATATTTTTTAAAAAAACACACATAGCTTCCTTTTTCAAGTTTTTGTTTATTTACATGGCATAGAGCGGTGTCGTCGGATTGTTGAGTGTTCGACTGCTAACACAAAAGCCTATGAACTAAGGCAAACAACACAGTTATCACCCCTGATACTATTGAACTATGACAAACACACATTGTTATCACGTGCTTATAACGTTGTATTTAAATTATTAAAACACAATCCCACGAACTTCGAAAAATTCTAATTAAAATAATTTAATCAATCTGAGCTTCTTTGGATTTTTCTTGAATATTTTAATTCTAAATGTAACAAGTTTAAATAATTTATTTCATTTGAACTCCAGGTTCAAGTTACCGATATTTATGTAACGGGTATTCAAATTTGTGCAGCACTATTGAATGTTAGGAAATAGCAACTCCAGATCGAATTGCTTTCTGCCCTTTTATCAGCATAATATGGCTGTTTGTTTTCCTTTAGAGAATGCGGTCCAGTGTGCAGATGAAGTAGAGTTAATGTGTTTTTTAAACTTCAGCGTCTAAAGAGATTGTGTGGTCAGCACTCGGCCACATGTGTTTTACATTTCCCAACTCAGGACAGGTGCCTATTAAAGCTGAGAGAACTCAGATACGTATATATATATATATATATATATATATATATATATATATATATATATATATATATATATATATATATATATATATATATATGTATAAATACATATATACATATTAAATAAGTACACACACATATATATAGGCTTATACATTGAGTAGGAGTAAATATATATATATATATATATATATATATATATATATATATATATATATATTAATATATATATATATATATACATATATATATATACATTATATTTATATATATATACAGATATATATATATATATATATATATATATATATATATATATATATATATATATATTTATTTATTTATAACATAATGTAGTCGTGGAGTTTTTTGCACCTGGCTAAAATTGTCTGGAACTTGAGACCAGGTAGGTGGGATGCTAAAGGTGCCACTTATTCAAAGAGCAGATTTTGGGGGGGGGGGGGGGGGGAGGGTCTTGCCCTCTCAGACGTGGGGTGGCCGCCCTCTCGGGCATGAGCATCAAAAGACACCCGGGACCCCTCTGATGTTTGTATCTTCTTGTATACACTCCCGCCCGGGATTGAAATTTTAGATTGTTGATTCTGAAGTAACCTTGGCAACAAGGGGAGAGAATCCGGGCATATTGAGAGATAACTCCAATAAGCTTGACGGAGCGGTTTGTTGGTCTACAAATTCTGGCCTTATACTTCAAAGTGGAAAAAAAATATTTTCTAGGGCGGTATGTTGTAGTGACGAGCAATTCGATTACATCATAGACTTGAGATAGGGTAGGGATTGAGGTGGCGGGGTGTGGGGGGGGGGGGGTGATGAAGGGAGATATTTTTTTCTTATTGTTATTTCTTCACTCAAATGGCATTTATATAGACTAAAAATTCGAACGAAGAGTCTGAAAATATATGGTAAATATTTCGGTAATTATCTTGACATTGGTTTATTTAATGAGTAGAACTCGAAACACTTTGTGTCGATTTATGGAAGGTTTTTTTTTTTCAGCATACATAGTTTCACTGATCTCAAAGTAATAATTTATATTGTAAACTGACGCGTAGATATTTATCTGGGGGTAGAATGGGGAGGAGTACTGACAGGGGTAACTCTGACAAGGGGGAGGGGGTATTTCAAAGATACATTTACAACGCTTTCTTCTTCTTCTTGGTTCCTTTTTGTAATGTTGAACAGGATTCCAACAGAATTAAGTATTACTTGTCAACTTGTTATGCGCTATTATGCCATTGACTCCGATTTCATCCTGCCTTTTTTTTGGATTTAATTTCTTCCATAATTTTTGTCCATCAAAAAAAAATAAAAGAAACAACAAGACAATAGTTGTTTAGTTTTTAAGTTTCTCTCCCAGATGTGTTGCTGTCCGGAGCTATCGAGCCTCATCTTCCCGGGAGCGATACTCTATAACGTAGGGAGTTTTATTTTGTTATAAACATACAAGAATCACCGAACATTTCTAGGACAAAATTATGCTGCGAGAGGGTGAGATTTTAAGTAAAACTTTTTAAATTAATGAGTTATATAAGCTCACAGTGAAGAGGTACTGATTACTTACTCCAGTAATTAATTCCCAGCAATCATGACGAATATCTGTAATTAACGCTCAACAATCATGAAATATAATGAGAATCATTTCCCATCATTAATGACGTATATCCCTGCTCAATGTCCCAGCACTGATGATGTATTTCCGGAATTAATCAAAGTCGAACACTTTTCGACTTTTCATCGACCAAAAGAAAAGGTTTCATTATTGCTTCACAATCAAACTCGGTTATCAGATTTGCGCTTGAAAAAACGTCTGGAGAAAAAATACATCTTCGGTTCGTTGTTTTCGTTTAAATAGATAAAAATCACATGGAAAATACAGATTTTTTTTTATCATTCTAAAAGACTGCTGTAAGTGCCTTTCTACTGTAACACAAAAGTATCATTCTAAAAATGTTTTAGTGTAGTTACAAACTTAGATTTGGAAAGAATTTTCATTGTCCATTCGACATTTTATTTTCCAATTTCAACGCTCAAACGGCACTTTGTAAGGAGTACTTAACACTTCAGCGTTACATTTGGTAGCTTCGGATAACTTTTTATTCACGGGAGATTAGACAGCGGATTACGGGAAAGCCCTTACAAGGGAGGCGACTCTAAAGTTAAGCTCATGTTTAGAACTCAACTCGAATTTTTTTGTCTAATTTTTGTTCCGTGAATTTAACTTTTAGATTTACTTTTTAAAATTGTATTTTTCCCCCCATTAGAAACAGACGAAATTAATTTCGTCGCCAACATTTATAAATATTGATGATGTTATATCATCAACATTTATAAGTGTAGATGATGTCAATCATCAACATCATTGGCTGCTTGTTCTGTTTTATAAACAAGGAAAGTTTCAAGTACAACAAATGTTCCCATGATCCCCCCCCACGCCCATATCACTCTACCCTCCTGAAGTACCAAGGGCACTAGTATTAAGACACCCCGCCCCCTTTATCATACACACCCCAACCCGTCCCCTTCCCAATTTACAAGACATCCGTACCACCAACCTACCCCAAAAGTTATTCAACAACACCCCCCCCCCTCAATATTAAGATCAGTGATAGAATAGGATCTACCCCACTCATCCACCACCTATCCTCATCCCCTGTACATTTTACAATGCCGTACCAGTTAACCATCTTAACTCACCGCAAGCCCCCCCCCCCCCTCCACACACACACCCTTAATATCAAAGCCAGCGGTATTTAGAACCCATCCCCTTTCCCAATACTTAGCAGCGGTACCCGCAGCCTACCCTATACATTGACCCCCCCCCCAACCCAAACGAGACCTAGTGCACTCGTATTACACGCTTCATCTCTCCCCGAATGCTCGTGGATTAGCGACCATGTCAGCCAGGAAATACACTGCGCTAGACCATAATCCACCACACAAGATAGAAGCGCTGCTCGTCAGACAAAATGGACGCCGTGGGCTTTAAAAGTAAAACCTGATATTTTCCCACAAAAACAAAACACAACTAGAAAATTATATTACGCATCTTTTTTATAAAAATATTTTGTCAAAATTAAACTTTTAGAACTCTGTATGCATATCAAATGTAGGTACACGAATAATATAATCACACACACACATATATATATATATATATATATATCATGTGTAGCTAAACTAATCGAAGTGCTTAGATTAAACGTTAAGAAATATGAATAATTTAATTAGGTTTAAGAGCTTTTACACTGAAAGATGAATTGGGAAAATTGAATTTATTTTTTATCATTCTGATATACTTTATTTTATCTAAACTATCAGAACTGGAATTTAATTTCAAATGTTCTTAAAACACCGCTTTACAGAAATTATATTATGAAATAACGCTTTACTCTAAGGAAAAAGTTTCCGACGTTTTAAGTTTTATCATACGAAAGTTGGAATTCAATTTGTTAGAGATCTTCCACACTTTGAAACGAAATGTTCCTAGGGTTGGGTTAGGTCTAGTCTGGGTCATTGAATCTTTGGGGAGAGAAAAGGAAACAACGAAGAGGGGTTAGAGAGTATTAGGAAACGATTAACTTTATAGAGTTTGATGATGTGGGGTGAATCTCATTGCGAACCCCCTAGGGGTAAATTAAAATGAAGAAAAACAAGTAGACATCGGGTTTAAAGTGACTTTTAAATTTGGTTTTTTAATATAAAATCTTATCATGCGATATAAGATCACACCAAAAACATGCGAAGAGTAAAAAATCTTACAGTATGGAGGGAGGGGAAAAAGATCATACATGGAAGGATGGAGATTAAAGATCATTCAGGTGAGACTGGAGAAGTAAAAGATCATATAGTAGTAATGGGTGCAGGGTAAAAAGATCATAAACGATGGAGGAAAAAATAAAAGATCATTTACGGATGAGTAAAAGAACATAATTGACCGAGAAAAGGAAAATATCATTTACAGGTTAATAGTGGGGAAAATATCATAAACGACGATAAGAGGTTAAAGATCATTTATGGATTAAAAGTGAACAAAAGATCATAAATAAACCAAGGGAAAGGAAAAGATCGTTTACGGATGAATAGTGAGTAAAAGATTCTTTCGGTTCACACGAAGAGTAGAAGATCAAACAAATGGATGAAAGAGAATAATGTAGCGATTTAACGCGTAATGATATGAGTGATACAGTTCGTTTCTTGTTATTCACAAAACTTATTTCCAGTATAAACTCTCTTCCATAAAGGTCAGAGTTATGGTTATGGTTAGGGTCAGGTCTAAATGTGGTATTATGTAAGGATTAGGCTTATGGAAGAAGTACAAAATGACATCAAATCCAAAGGTTTAATTATGGAAACATTGCTAATCAAAAGCACCCTATATCCAAAAGCAAGCTTTTATTTTAAGTCAAACAAAATCTTTTGTTTCTAATTAATTGTTCGAGAAACTTAAAAAAAAAATGCAACATCTAGCGAAGTTTTATTCATTAAATCTAAACAAAAATACCTGTTAAAATATTTCGCTTAGAGACTTGTCAGTACATAAAAGCCCTCCGCCCAGATCTCGAGTGTTTCTCGTCCCTGGGGCTTCAACCTACGGGATTTCACGAGACTGACAACGCATTTTCCCGTCCAAGTTTTCTAACTTCAGACACATCGCTCTAATGGCCTATTACTTTTATCTTTATTTATGCCTCTTTTTTTGACGTTGTTTGCAGACGGAGGTGTTAAGATCGGAGTGTGGTTTTAAAAGCTCCATAATAGTCTTACTGTAAAGTTCTATAAAAGTCTTACCGTAAAGTTCTATGATAATCTTGTAAACGCTGAAAAGTTGTGTAATGGACTTGCTGTAATGTAATCTGGCTGTAAAGCTATACAATAACCTTCCTCTAAACCACTATTGAATTCTTCCTCTAAATTACTATTAAAGTCGTACAGTAAAGCTCTATGATGATTTTGTTGTAAAGTGGTGAACAGATTGAGTATAGATCTTGCTCGAATAAAAACTGGCTGTCCATTCCTACGTACACTGTAAACTGCTCCAAAGTCCTTTCCTGCGTCCTTTACTACGTCCACTCCTACGTCCACTCCTACGTCCTTTACTACGTCCACTCCTACGTCCTAACTTACGTCCTTTACTACGTCCAATCCTACGTCCAATCCTACGTCCACTCCTACGTCCAGTCCTACGTCCACTCCTACGTCCACTCCTACGTCAACTCCTTTGTCCACTCCTACGTCCTCTCCTACGTCCACTCCTACGTCCACTCCTACGTCTTAACTTATGTCCTTTCCTACGTCCACTCCTACGTCCACTCCTACGTCCACTCCTACGTCCACTCCTACGTCCACTCCTACGTCCACTCCTACGTCCACTCCTACGTCCTTTACTACGTCCACTCCTACGTCCTAACTTACGTCCTTTACTACGTCCACTCCTACGTCAACTCCTACGTCCAGTCCTACGTCCACTCCTACGTCCACTCCTACGTCCACTCCTTTGTCCACTCCTACGTCCTCTTCTACGTCCACTCCTACGTCCACTCCTACGTCTTAACTTACGTCCTTTCCTACGTCCACTCCTACGTCCACTCCTACGTCCACTCCTACGTCCTTTCCTACGTCCACTATTAAGTCCACTCCTACGTCTACTCCTACGTCCACTATTAAGTCCACTCCTACGTCCACTCTAAAGCCTACTCCCATTCCGCACCAAACATGTCAAATGGACACCTTAAAACACTGCCCACCATTAAACACGGGACACACGGTTATTTCACTTAATCAATATTTCCCCTCGGCATTCCATGAACAAGGCTTCAGTTACTTATAATAAACTTTTTCCTTCGCTCTGTCTTGAATTATTTATAGATTTGTTTGCAGATTTCTCCTGGCGTTCTGTTTAGTGCATAAGCAGCAGTTTTTGCACTCAATTTTACATTTATTTTTAATTTTCTAAACTTCCTTTCAGATACTTGATACGATTAAAAAAAAAGAATCTGTAGATGGTTAAGGATAATAAATAAACGAATATAAATTTCAAGTTACACATTTTAAGACGTAACTACTACTACAAATACCCTAGCAATTACTTATAACAGTATATCATTTTTTTTAATTTAATAGTTTGTGTTAAATCAAATAAATGTAGGTCATATTCAGAAGAAAAGTGACGTTTAGAAAAAAAAAATAGTTTTTTTCTTTTAAACTGCACTCTTCCCTAGGAAATGGATATATGTTATATATGTTTAAATTTGAACCAATTTCTAAATTGGGGCTATAACAGAAATCGAATTTTTTTTAGTTTTAAAATAATTAAATTAAACTTTTAAAAAAGCCTTAGATTCCTTTTTATTGTAATACTTTTTCTCGTTCGTTTCGATCTAGAAGTTCTCGTGTTCTCGTGTGGATAAAAAAACAACCTAAAACAAAAAACTTTTTTTTTTCAAAATATTATTTATAGGAGCCGATCCGCGTGGGCAGATAAACTCCAAGAAACAGCAGACTTGCCGCAACTGGCCGAGTTAATATCATCAGGCAAATATGATTTGACCAGATGGAAAGGGGCGTCCGCGGAGTGAAAGAAGGAAAATTGACACCTTCTAAAAATAGACACAGGATAACGTGATCGTGATGCGGAGGGTGATACAACGCCGGAGGTAAAAAAATATTTCTGTGTTTGTTTTTAATCAGAGCCTGGATCAGAAATATCAACATACACCAAAAACACCAACAAACACCAACAAACACCGACAAATACCCAATCGAAGCCTAGATCACAAACATCAAAAACACCAACAAACACCAACAAACACCAACAAACACCAACATACACAAACGAACACCAAGAAACACCAAGAAACACCTAGAAAAACCATCAAACACCACCAAACACCACCAAGCACCACCAAACAAAACCAACATCAACAAACACCAATAGACACCAATAGACACCAACATCAACAAACACAAACACAAACACACACAACACCACACACCAACACACATCAACAAACACCAACAAACACCAAAAAACACCAACCAACAACGACAAACACCAATACACCAACATACACCAACAGACACCAACATACACCAACGAACATTAACACACTTTAACAAACACCAACAAACATCAACATACACCAACAAACACCAACAAACACCAACAAACACCAACAAACACCAACAAACACCAACACACCAACAAACACCAACACACACCAACAAACACCAACAAACACCCAATCATCCCCCGGCGCCGGCAGAAGCGTTAAGATCAAACGACTGACAACTCATTCCTCCGAGTGCAGCCTCCCCCCCCCCCCCCCATCCCCCGTCCATCGACTGACCGTACCGTCGGAGATGATAGACCCCGGCATATTGACCATGCTCTGTGTTTCCGGTCCGCTCCTGGTTGGTCCGCCGTATTGAGCAAATCGAATATGGCTGCAAGTCTATACGTGCTAATAAACACATCATCAACATCAAATTCTGTCTGACAGACTTTCTTGGTCGGGCTGGGATTTTTTTTTCTGTCTGGGTAAGACGACGTGGTGAAGTTTGATGCATCGATTTTTGTTGTTGTTTCAAGAAAGTGGGTGCTATATTTTTGCTTGTGCTAAATTATTCGCCTTTAAGAGTGTGAGTTTTGAATAACATATTTAGTATGACGTATGCAATTTCGACATGTTTTGGCATATAAATCCAGGTATAGAGTACTAACAGTCTCGAGTTCGAACCCCCGGGCAGATGATGTTCGATAGCTGGGAATAGCAACTTTTTTAGGAGATAACTCTAAAATCTTGGTTGGAAAAATGGGAAGCAAATAAAAAAAAAAGAAAAGCAGGCTGAAATCGAAGTCAACGGCCTGTATGGCGCATATCAAGTGGACAACTTAATTGTGTTGTAGGAAATTGATTGAAGCGTGATAAATGACACACTGATAAAATACCATGTAACAGTTAATGCGTTAGTGTTAGGGTGTAAAATACTGACAAAGTCTTTTTTTAGCAGTAAGTACATTAAGGTGGATGGGAAAAAAAAAAGAATTATAACACAAATATGTAGATATCATTTAGTTTGAAACACTGAGACAATTGTATGTAGCGGGCACTGAGTTCGAGATCTTAAAAACTGACACCATCTTATGAAACAAACACTAATTTATTGTGAAATCAAAAACACTGACACAATCTTATAAAACAGAAAACTTATTGTGAAGTTATAACACTGAATGTAGCCTACAGCAGTGGCGTAGCTACCGTAAGCAAGGCATAGGGCCCAAGGCAAATAGGGGCCCTTTTTCGAAAGTTTGAGGGGGGGTGCAAATCGAAAGTCTGAGGAGGGGGGTGCAAATCGAAAGTTCTTCCCGGTCGCCGGGAAGGGTCGCTACGCCTCTGAGGGGCCCACTAACACTTTTTGCATAGGGGCCCAAAAATCCTACTGTGAGCTATTTTCAGGGTTCAAACGCCCGCAATGTACCAACGAGTTAGTGCGAGTTGTAAAACAGTGACACAATTTTATGAATCTAACAATGAGTTTGATTAAAGAATAAAACACCGAAACAAAGCGTGCATCAATCAAATGGGATATTAAACTAATGTTTCATTATTTGTTTATTAAAACTCCACTAATTAAATACAAGAGATATCCTATATTCAGATATGATTCCTAATGGAGTTTAATTGGATTAATATTCTTAATGTTTTTATCTGGTTTCAATTTTTCCTTGGCCGAGCAGCGTCTCTGTAAAGTTTCACAAATTGAATTCATCCCAGGCCATTGTGATGTATCAATTTCCGAAGCAATTAATTTTTTCCTTAGTTCGTCTTTCTAAATAACAATGGTTTATTTATACACGTTAATGTTGTTCTGTAGCGGGTTTGAAGATGTCGACACGTTTAGCTCTAGGTGAGCTAAAGGTAAGCTCTAGGTGAGCTAAAGGTAACTTCAAGGTAAGCTCCAGGTTAGTTAAAGGTAACTTCTAGGTAAGCTCTTGGTAAGCTAAAGGTAAGCTGTAGGTAAGCTAAAGGTAACTTATAGATAAGTTCTTTGTAAGCTAAAGGTAAGATGTAGGTAAGCTAAAGGTAAGCTGTAGGTATGCTAAAGGTAAGCTGTAGGTAAGCTAAAGTTAACTTCTAGGCATACTTTAGTTTAGCTAAAGCTAAGCTGTGGTAAGCTAAAGGTAACTTATAGGTACGCTCTAGGTGAGCTAAAGTTAAGCTCTTGTTATATTATAAGTATCGAGACTGCTGTAACAAAACCAGCATCCGAAACAGTAGCCTACTATGCACCAGTGCTGAATTACAACCCTTACCACAAACTAACAACCACAACCAACTCTAAGATAAATCCACAAACACCTTAATAACCACAAACAACACTAACAACAACAAACACCATTACTAACTCCTACCACCACTAACAAACCCAACCACTACAACCAACCCTAACCAACCCCACAGCCGCCATGCACGTATAATTATCTATAAACTAATAAACAAGCACTTTACGAGACCATTAATTCGTCGAGCGAGGAATAAAAGCAAACAAAAATGTTGTTCAAAATGAATGCGCAAAACCACGTTTAGAATTTTAAATTCTCAAACAACAATATAACTAAATTAGACTAAACTCAAAAAATATTTCAATAACATTAAATTGATCTGTAAAATAACAGTCTTTATCACATTGTTGGGCGAACTAGCAGTGTGATAAATAAATCAGTATTATCTAGTTGATGAGCAGTTCAACTAATAATACCTCCAGATTATTAATAACGTAATTAAACATTGATCAGAAAATCTTCAGAACCACATTATTGTAAAATAATTCACATGTGCATTAATAAGATTTAAAATTTTAATGGGGGCTGTATTGATATAAATCACTTTATCAAAATAATACTTTTTGTTTCCAATTTAATGAAAATAATTGCAATGTTTGTGAAAAACAGAAAACAATAACATCCATTATGTATTGCATAAATATTTAGAATAAGCATCAACGGCCTTTCGGGAGCACGAATAAGAATTAAAAAATATATATACGACTTTTATTAAACCCTACTTTTATTGATGCTCTGAAAAGAATATGAATTTGTTTTATTTTAAAATAATAATCAAAGCTATTTACATTTCTACAAAATACTATTTTTTTTGTGTTGAAAATATTTGGATATGGACAGATATATATCATAATATTTATAGGTTTACAAAAGATTTTATTGAGGATAAGTAATATAGTGTACTGGAATATCAACCGGTACTCAATAGAGATAAAAATTGATGATATTTATTGTAATCTACAATGAATTACAAGCTTTTAAATAGTAAATTTATTTAATTCTGTTGTGTAAATAAATAAAAGCTTTTTATTATATACGTTAATATACAGGGCCTGCCTATATTTTTATCTTATTTTGTGTTATAAAATAATAAATCGGCTTCCTAAAAAAGATTAGACCACAGGTGCTGAGAGAAAACCGATCATTATTTGTGTCAGGTACGAAAAACATTCGGAGTAGCAAAACAATTTTTTAGAAATGTTTTATTTTAAGAATCGATGTTATAAATGTGTTATCCATGACGGACGAAACAGAAGCAACGGAAATTACGTGAAATAAAAGCTAGTTGAGTATAACGAAAACAGTTTTTGTGTACGTCCGTTATGATATTTAAGTACAAGCAATAAAATTGGAGATAAGGGCGAGTTGCTAAAGAGAAGGAAAAAACAGTTGATTTTTTTAGTTAATATTTGGGGACAAAGCAAGTATTGATAACAGAGATGTGAAATCGATACTGTCAAGGAAATGTTGAGATTTCATCCAAGCGTAGATTTTTATCGTTTTGTTTATGTAATGTATGAAGTGGAGAGAAGTCTGATATCTTTTGCTGTAAACCACAGACGTGTTGTTTGACCTGGCCGCGTATCAACATTGTCACCTCACCGTAAAGACAGTCATAACACATTCAGCTACACACCCAGCGCCCACTACACATCTCAACATAGACATCAAAACGTCAAACCAACGACATCCCCCAACACAACACACACATTTCCAGTGTAAATATAACAACACACAACACTTCCTACACGAAAAAAAATAAAAATACACACAGATGATCGACGTGGGGTCGGCGTGGTCGAGTCGGTTAAGCTTATAGTTGCTAAACCGAAAAGTCTCGAGTTCGAACTCTTGGACAGATGAGGCTCGTTAGCTGGGGATAGACAAAAATCTGGGAGAGACAACTCCAAAATTAAACAACTGCTGCCTTGCAGTTTGTTCTTGGTTGGACAAAGGCTATGGAAGCAAATCCAAATAGAAAAGCAGGCTGAAATCGGAGTCAATGGCCTTAATGGCGCATAACCCGTTGACACGTATAAACAATTGTGTTAGAGGGGGATCCCTTCCATCACTAAAATTAAGAACGAAGAAGATCGACGTGGTCGGGCCGGTAGAGCTCGTGGTTGCTGAATAGAGAAGTCCCGAGTTCAAAACCCCGGGCAGACGAGGCTCCTTAGCTGGTGATAACTACCCATCTAGGAGAGACAACTCCAAAATTTAACAATTACTGCCTTGTATTTTTTCTTGGTTGCTGTGGAAGCAAAATCCAAAAAGAACATTCCACAACATATCCCAGATTTACCCAACATATTTAACCATAGCCTAAATGCGTGCAACACACTTCCAACTACCCTAGACCTATGTAGTTTTCTACAACAAAATCGAAACTGTTATGCAACATTCAGCGACACAATCTCAATCCCCCAATAATAAGATTCTCCTCACACCTGAAAACTGTGGTCGTCACATAAACAACCTTCATCGATTTTATACTCCAGCTGCCCATACCCTCCCCATCTCCCCCACCTCCACCTCCTTCGCATGTTCCAAGATTTCTTACAGAGGTACCAGAATGGACGACTAAATGTGAGAAGCTGAGAGAATTTACCAGAACCGGAAATGCTAGTCAAACGTCATGTCTCCCAGAACTGAATGGTGACTAGGCAGCACAGAGTGCTTGGGACCTATGGAAAATTTACCCCGGGTTTTTTTTTTTTTTTTTTTTTACCGAGGCGAATCAATCTCTGAGAAGGGAGGTAAATCATGTAAGAATGGGCACTAATTTGTTGAGTTATCTGCCTTTGAGGTAGTTCTCGAGCAGAGTGTGAGGAAGAAATATCAATTTGTTAGGAACTAAAAAAAAAAAGGTTTGGGTTAGTGTCTTAGTGTGTGAAGTTAAAATTCAAATGTCGATTTTTGTAAATGTCAGCTGTTGTGAAATGTCCTCTTTTAAGAATGATAATTTTTTAATTGTGGGATTTGTAAGGCGAACTTTTTGTAAATGTCACTTAATGTCAAAAGTTTTAAAATTACAACTTTTGTTAATGTTTTTTTTTTTAATTACAGTTTTTGTAAATGCGATAATTTACGAATATAATGTTTAGTAATAATCGGTGCAATAGTAAATTATACATTTTGTAATTTTAAAAAAAATGTATTAAAATTTTGAAAATGATCGATTTGTAGTCGTCAACTTCTGCATAAATCGACTTTTGTAAATGTCATTTTTTCTTAGATATTGGCGAAAACTGTACAATCTGGGCTCATTGCACTCAGGGGCTCCCTCACCCCCTCTCTCTCTTTCTCTCTCCTTCTCTCTCTCTCTCTCTCTCTGTGGCAGCTAACACTGTTAGTGTGAACTATCTCACCCCCCGCCCCACCACGGATTTAAAATAACTGAGGGCTCTCATCCTCAATTGGTGGACGTTCCAACTGATTGACTTCTTTTTTTCTTCTTCGTTCTTAATTATTAGTGTTGAAGAGGATCGAGATTTATCTGCCAGTGAGATTGAACTCGAGACTTTGTTCGAATTTATCAACCATGAGCTTTTTGCCGACTCGACCACGCCTCCAACACAATTAAGCGTTACGTGTCAACTGGTTATGCGCCATTGAGGCCATTGACTCCGATTTCAGCCTGCTTTTCTTTTTGGATTTGCTTCCATAGCCTATGTCCAACCAAGAACAAACTACAAGGCAGCAGTTGTTTAATTTTGGAGTTGTCTCTCCTAGAAGAGTGGCTGTCCCCAGCTAACGAGCCTCATCTGCCCGAGGGTTCGAACTCGAGACTTTACGGTTTAGCAACCATGAGCTATACCGACTCGACCACGCCGACCCCTACTGATTGACTGAAAACATTTACACATACAAATAGGATAGACATTGACCTATAGACCTAAAGACCTCTAGATCGATTGACCATTGGAACACATGAACCTGGTCTTTGGCCTAGACTAGTCCCTGACCTGATAACACGATCTATAAAACTGTAGACCTAGTTCTAGACCTTTAGAGCATTAGATCTGTAAAACTGGAAACCTAGTCACAGAGCTATAAAGCATTAAAGACTTAGTCCTAAATAAATATACCTACTATAGAGTTTTGGTTGTTTATATATTTTGGTTGTGTATATGTATAAGTGGCATTAATACTTGTTTATACCCTTTTACTTCGAATCTAGTTAAGCTCAACATAGATTAAGATTAACCGACAAAATCATAAGACGCATCAGACGCAGGCCTACAAATGACTAGCGTCTTCAAATGAAAGGACTCCCACTGCGGGCAGAATCGAAGCTATTCACACACCGATCCAGTGACCCGTCATTCGGCTACATTTCTCCCACGCCGGTAAAACGATACCCCTATCGGGGTAATCGATAAATATGGGCGACTCGATTCTCGCACCAACTTCGGAGACTAAAATCGCCATGGTCCATCTCTTCCCTTGGTGGTGGCTGAAACGATACCCCTTTTGTAGTAATCGATAAATATGGGCGACTCGATTCCTGAACCAATTTCGGAGACTGAAATCGTTGTGGTTCATCTCTTTCCTTAGTGGTGGCTAAAACGATACGAGCGAATCGATTCTTGCACCCACTGCGGCGCCTGGAATCGTTATGGTCCATCTCTTCCCTTGGTGGTAACGTAGCACGGCCTTTGGTGATGTGAACGGGGAAGACGCCGCTCGAAGGTGCAATCTCCGCACAGCTCCGCACAGCTCCGCACATTCAACTCAGCTCAGTCAAGCTCAGCGGCAACATTTTTTTCTCTCTCCCAAACCTTGAATCAATCACTGGTTGTGACGTCATTTCTCTGCTTCCCATGCGTCACTTCCCATTCACGTGTTTGTCTGTATTTTTGCAGTTATTTCCCTTGCATGTATTCACCTTTTACTTTCTCGTATATACGAAGTATAGAGAACGTATTGTAATCGTGCAAAAAAAAAAAAATCGAGATTTTTACAGTTCTCGACGTTTTACACCTCACTGATCCGGAAAAACATAATTTTGCAATCTTGTCCGTATGTCTGTGTGTGTGTGTGTCTGTGTGTGAGTCTGTCCGTGTGTAAACACGATAACTTGAGTACCGTTACAGCTAGGTTGATGAAATTTCATATATAAGTATTATATCAAAATCGTAGATCCGTATCAACTTTTGAGCGATTTCCGACAACCGGAAGTGGTACTTTTCCTACTTTGAATTTTTCAAAAGCCTATAACTTGAGTACTATATCAGATAGATAAATGAAATTTCACATGTAAGTAAAAGATCTAATTCTCTACCTTCTGTTAAATTTTGAGTAATTTCCGTTGACTGGAAGTAGTAATTTACGCTACTTCCGATTTCTCAAAAAACTAATGTAAATTTTTAAAGTACTAATAATATTGCGCACTATTATACGCGTTTTTATTCGGCGTTTGCTTGGTGCGCAATGTTTTTTTTATGACATTCTATTCTATTTTTAAAAGTTTAAGTATTTAAAATGGATTAAAAATCATAGCTATATCCCCAGTTACCATCCCCTGTTGTTTTATATAAGAATATTCGAGAAAGTTTAGGGGAGATCACTACCAGTTTATTTTAAGGCTTTCATCCTTCCATTGATAACGCATTAAATATCAGTTATTCATACATTAAGTTTCCTTAAATCATGCATGCTTTGTTTCAGAAGAAACATTTTATAACGATTTTTTGAAGAATAAATCAACCAAATAGATATATTTGTGTGAATGTATGGGCCTGCGCAGTTGCGTAGCCAGGATCGTCTCAAGAGGGGGGGGGGGGTCCAATTTTTACCCGGGGACAAACTTTCGACTTGCCACCAGCCCCTCAGACTTTTGATTGATTTGCAACCCTTCCCACCCCTCAAACTTTCGATTTGCATCCCCGCCATCAGACTTTTGATTTGCACCCCCCCCCCCTCAAACTTTCGATTTGCACCCCCTCAAACTTTCGATTTGCACCCCCCCCCTTCATACTTTATTTATGTACCGAGGGGTCTATGGGGGGGGGGTTATGACCCCCCCTAATCCCCCACTGCCTACGCCACTGGGCCTGCGTAACATTCTAACCAACTGCTTCGAGTTCAGATTGCGAGTAGAACTGAACGCAATTTTTTTAGAAAGTTCCTGAGTTCATTCAGCCTTAAAGGGTATATGAATTACGGTAAAGAAAGTATAGACGGCTGGGAGAATTTCTGATCACACCATCCCTTTACAAACCGAGGAAAAAAAAAAGATGAACTTTACTTCATATGGCCGATGTATCTTCTGAAAGTGGAACTTTACTTTTTTTTTTACACTTTCCTATAACGAGCAACGGGAACGTATTCAATTGTATGATTTTGGTTGGATTTTGGTTATTTCTTTTCTGTTTTAGTACAAGTTTGAAAATGTTATAATCAGTAGGTTTATTGAACTGTTATCTACTTTCTTTTAGGGTAGGGTTAGTTAAATTATAGTTTAGTAAGGTTAAGGGCAATGTTGCGTTGAAAAAAAATATCGCAGCAAACTCAACACAATCGAGATACCTGTCTCAACCTGAAAGACCCACGGGTATTGGTGAAGTACATATTTTATTTTAACGAATAACACGACAAGAAAAAAGAAATAAAAAGAGAAAGGAACAAAGGACTCACAGTCAGTGACGTTTGAGTTTCCAGTGAGTAGTAATTCGCGGACTTGAATAAAGAGCTATTTTCTAAACAAAATGGCTGCGTCATCGGACGACCGGTCACGTGATGAAATACTTCTGCTCCAAACACTCTCGCGAGGTGTCAACCAAAGGTCAGGGTCACATCTCCCCGGAGAAATCAAAACACCACGAGTCGAGAAATCTGGCTTCGACAGCCGTGGAAACTACAACAACGGAACATGTTTAGAACACCTGCCCCAACATTGGCTCTACAACTTGGTGATCTCAAATTGAACAAAAAAAAAATTACATTTCAAAATGTCCGGCACACACAACCTCGTGAAAATTGTATTTCCGCTAGGTAATTTTATCGTCTCATTCGCGCGGACACTGGTGTCTTGTTCGCGTCAGTGCCACAAAAACCATACCGAGGTTGTTGTTTTCGCGATCGAGATTGACTTGTCAATTCGAGAAGTGTCAAGCCAGCAAGCGAACAAGGCCGGCGTTTGATGAAAGGCGATAGAGAAACTGTTGACAAATCAACACAACAAAAGAGACACGTCGCGGGCAAAGATCTACGATCGAGTCATACATCTCACACGGGTATTATATGTTGTTTTTTTTACTATTTCTGACTTGGACCTTTTGAATGTTGTACTAGCCACTTATGTGGTGTTGGATGTAGTGTTGACGTATATGGTGAGTTGAACTAAAGACGTCACGGATGTGGTGGACGTACTAGTGACGTCTTAGACATGGTGGTCAGTGATGTGTTGGATTGACTTATTACTTATGCGTTGGACTTCAAGCTCGAAAGTCTTGAGTTCGAACCTCTTTTTGTACATGTGACTGTAGGACGTCCCTTAGTCCAACCTGTTCGGGTGGGTACATGATCAATGTTAGGAAAAGTAAAGGCGGCTGGACATAGTGCTGATCACAATATCCATTCATATGCCGAGGACAAGAAACTAGACTAATGATGAACGTATTTTTTAGTTTTTGTTAAATTTGTCTCAACAGCGATTTTTTTTTTAAAAATCGAATATATAAGTAGCCTACTGTTTCAGTAATTACTATTCATCTGCAATATATATTTTACATAGTATATTATTGACCATGTGTGTATGTTAATTTCATTAGAGTATCGATGCATACAGCATAACATATTTTAGTATCGATACTTTAAGCATAATTTAACTGTTTGTTATTATCGATACATTAAAAATAATAGCAAATGCACTTTAATAACAATATGTTAAGCATACCGAGAAATCGATTTTAGTATCGATTTTCTGATCATATCCTCACACGTAATTTATCATCGATGTATTAAGCAAAACTTCAGATGTAGTAAACGATCAATTACATTTAACATCTGGACTACTGTGCTGTAGTATCGATATCCTAAGCAGCCGCACAACTTGACTATAGTATCGATATGTTTAGCATTGGGTTAATTGCTCGGTGGAATCGATATGCTTTGCTAATAAACGCATACAAATCTTTACCTCATTTCGCCATCTCGTTTTTTTTTTTACACTACCGCCAAATGATCATTAAAAAAATCAATATTTTACATTGAAAAAATAATAAAATCAGTAAACGGATCGTTATACTCCTTTGTGAGGGATAATAACATGCTTCAAATTTCAGAAACGGATACAAGCATGTGAAATGACCCCTTGTGTTTTATATTGCGAGGAATGCGATTCAGACAGTTATGAAATGACCCATTGCGTTTTATATTGCGATGAATGCGATTTAGATAGCTAAATATGTCAGAGAATAATTCTGTATTCTGTTTAATTTGCTAAAACAATTTATATAGTTGTAAGTAGCACTAACGCAAAGAAATATAATTCTAACTATTGTTGGTATAAATCCGCAACAACATTGAGTAAGTAGAGCCTGAACAATTAAAGATGTAGTGCAATTATGGATAGTTCAAGAAACTAGCAAAAGAAAGATGGATTACCACTGGGGACAGTTGGAGAAACTAGCACAAGAAAGATGGGTTACCACTGGGGACAGTTGGAGAAACTAGCACCCACCCTTCATATGCAGAGGTCACGAAACATGAATTCTAATTCATTTACCCGTGGACCTAATGAGGTCTAATGAGGAAGTTTACGTTCAGATCCTAAACGAGTTGTCTCGAAGGTTCTTGACCACGGTTTATATATTAGTGTCTCGGAATTATATCTTTCTAAAATAACTTTCAATGTAACGACATCATTAATTTTTATAAGATAACTTTCAATGTGTCTACATCATTAATTTTTCTAAGATAACTTTCAATGTGTCTACATCATTAATTTTTCTAAGATAACTTTCAATGTGTCTACATCATTAATTTTTCTAAGATAACTTTCAAACGTACTATCGCTACGCTATTGTCTAGATCTCATTGCGCCAATATTTAAAACATCTCTCAATAAACCACCACTTATGATCGCAGCAATACAGCGTTAAAAACATCTAGATAAAATCACTCTATTGGACCCATTAGCAATGTTTTGTTCTGGATGTATTGCAAAAGTTATCTTCAACACGATCTTACAAGATGTTCTTCATTTTGCTGTGGGTATATTATGTCAGGACACTTCGCAAAAAAAAAAGAAAATAATTTTAAAAAATTAATTCACCCCTAAAAGGTGTTTTTCTATGCAATTGTCCTACACTACATCAGAGGGACACAACAAAGTAGGTAATGTACATTTCAAATAATCTTAACAAAAATATAAAACCATGGTAGGACTGTACATTTGAAATAATCTTACAAAAACACACACAAAAAAATGACAATTTTATCGCCCGATGCGTCCCTTCAGTAGAAATATCCGCTGGGTAAATACTCACGCGCGAACTAATTCTCGCTCACTCCGACCCCCAGAGTGGCCCTTGAGTGACGGCCGCTCTACGGGACCCACCGGCTCTTCATTATTTGCTAAAAAAATTTTACGGGTCGATCGCTTTCTACTCAGTAACTGGCCCAAGAAATGAAAACAAAACCAACATCTGTTGTACTAAAAAGCAATCAGTGGGTAGATGAAATAATCCGGGCGAATAAAGAATCCCATACTAGTAAAATAACCCGTATAAGAAATAAATCCTACGGGGCATGATCAGGTCTAGAGAATAATCTTTTTCTAGTTATGATATACAAAAGTTTATTTTTCGTTAGAAAATTAACAGAGAAAAAAACATTGCTGAAAGAGATTTTGAATAAGAAAATAGATATCGATAGCAATTTTGAAAAATGGGCCAAGTAGGGGCTCGGTAATTTATCAATTGCGATTTGATTCTTTAAAAAAGGTGTACGACTTGGATGGTGAAATTGTTTGTTAATAATATTGCCAGTTCTAGAATTTGAAAACAAAATATGTATAAAACAGCAAAATGTTATTTTTTTTCAAAACATTCTTAACAGTTAGCTACTTGCAAAGATAGATGAGAAGGGTATATGTGGGGTAGGGTGTGTTAAAGTAAGTAGAAACTACTTATAGTTTTTGTCTAGTGGGGTAGTCATAACAGACATGGCTAATGAAGTGACCATATTATGGGCACTGACCTAGGCATGTTAGTTATGGGCACTTAGGTCGGGTCGCACCTTAGGTCGCCATCTTACTTTTGGGTACTCAAAAAGCCGGACCAATACGGATACTTAGTTTTGTAACATAGTCAAAAAGACTCACATCGACAGCCTGTTAAAATACAAATATATATATATATATATATATATATATATATATATATATATATATATATATATATATATATATATATATATATATATATATATATATATATAAGTAGAAGTTTTAGAATGTTGTCAACAGAGATACGACATTGTGGGGTACATGCTTTAATACAATGTCTACTCACCTTACAGAACAATGTAGATAGGGTTTCAGTAAGGCTTGACCAATAACCTGTAAGAAAAGAAAAGAAAACATTGCCTGTCAGTCGAAAGATATTGTTGATGCGTGTGAGAGCTGTTAGCTTGGAGCTTAGGTTTTATGTTCACCCGTTCAATGACCCAGGAAGAGGGTTTGTATGGAGCATAACAACTAGTCGCCCACAGGGTCGACGATTGAGGCTTACACCAGTGTTTGTTTTTAGTTGAGTCGCTGGTTGTCACACGACAGTCACACTGTCACTAGCACTGACAACACATCACAGGTGTCATTAGACCAACATGGCACTGACGTCATTAGATTTGCACTTTACAGACGTCAATAACCTAACAGCACTGACTTCATTAGATTAGGACTTGACGTCAACAGCCTAACATCGCTGACGTCATTAGACAAGCAAATTACACACGTCATTAAACTAACATACCTCTGACGTCATTAGGCAAGTACTTTACAGACTTCACTAACATAAAATAGCAATCGTGTCGTTAGATTAGTAGCCTACTTGACATCAGAAGCCAAAAATGGCACTGATGTCATTAGATTAGCACTTGATGTCACTAATCTAACACACCCCATTTGACACCAGTACAACATAATACATACATCAATGTCCATCACGTGATAGGTGTCAATCGCACAATGTCACCGTTCAGATATAGTCGGGTGGATACATGGGGTCAGTTATAGTCACGTGGATACACTCAGTGTTCTTCCACTTTTTTTATCCGGGAAGGGGGGGGGGGGGCATTTGATATTTTTCGGTGGGGTCGGGGGGCGGACAGCATTTTCCGGACGGGAGGGGGAACGAATGTGGTCAAAGTATGTTTTCTATATATATTACATTTCGGGGGGTGGGGGGGGCTATGACATTTTTTTTTTATGTAAAGAATTATCCAGATATATTGCAACATTGAAAGTACTGTAAATAGAAGATTTTACAATTTTAAACTTTATTAGGTTAATAATTCTAATGGTCTTATTTTTGAATTATATTATTTATTATTTGAAAGTATAATAAACAAAATGATGTTTTGCATAACTGCTGTTTATTTCTTTATTAACAAAATTTTAGCAAAAAAAAAATGCAATGATCTTAGATTTAAATTTGGCTATTAATAAATTTATTTTTATTTTTTACGAGTTTAATGAACCAAATTATACGTTGCCTCCCTTGGCTATTTCGACAAATAAAAGTTACCTATTCTTAAAACTGATTTATTGATTAACAATATTTAAAAAAATTAAATATGCAAGTGCGAAAAGAAACATGTCATTGTTTAACAAATCTGAAACTTAACAAAGATTTTAATTTTAAAAATCATTTCTTTATTTTCGAAAGTCATTTAAAAAAAAAAAGTACAATCGAATAAAGTGTCGTTTATTTATATATATATATATATATATATATATATATATATATATATATATATATATATATATATATATATATATATATATATATATATATTCTCGTTATGGTTGCTGTGATATAAAGAAAAAAAACTATTGACAATCTTCATTGTAACATTTAAAGTACATTCTGTCATTTTATGGAACCGTATTATTCATTTTAACATGTCATTTTTTTTTTTACAGTGTCATATCATATAATTTTTTTAGTCTAGTTTCAATGTAGATAGTAGATATTTTTCGTTTTTTATTTCTAATACAGAAATAAATCAAGTTTTCATTCTAGTACACAATTAAATCAAGTTTTCCGTTGAGTACACTCATAAATATGTAATTGCGTGTGCTTATGTGTATGCTTATCTAACACATCACACACTACACTGACCCATCCAACACACTACACTGACCCATCACTACACTGACCCATCCAACACACTACACTGACCCATCCAACACACTACATTGACCCATCCAACACACTACACTGACCCATCCAACACTCTACACCGACCCATCCAACACACTACACTGACCCATCCAACACACTACACTGACCCATCCAACACACCATACTGACCCATCACTACACTGACCCATCCAACACACTACACTGACCCATCCAACACACCACAATGACCCATCACTACACTGACCCATCCAACACACTACACTGACCCATCACTACACTGACCCATCACTACACTACACTGACCCATCCAACACACCACACTGACCCATCACTACACTGACCCATCCAACACACTACACTGACCCATCACTACACTGACCCATCCAACACACTACACTGACCCATCCAACACACTACACTGACCCATCCAACACACTACACTGACCCGCCCAACACACTACATTGACCCATCCAACACACTACACTGACCCGCCCAACACACTACATTGACCCATCCAACACACTACACTGACCCATCCAACACACTATACTGACCCGTCCAACACACTACACTGACCCATCCAACACACTACACTGGCCCATCCAACACACTACACTGACCCATCCAACACACTACACTGACCCGCCCAACACACTACACTGACCCGCCCAACACACTACACTGACCCATCCAACACACAACACTGACCCATCCAACACACTACACTGACCCATCCAACACACTATACTGACCCATCCAACACACTACACTGACCCATCCAACACACTACACTGACCCATCCAACACACTACACTGACCCGCCCAACACACTACACTGACCCATCCAACACACAACACTGACCCATACAATACACTACACTGACCCATCACTACACTGACCCATCCAACACACTACACTGACCCATCACTACACCGACGTATGCAACACACTACACTGACCCAACCAACACACTACACTGACCCAACCAACACACTACACTGACCCATCCAACACACTACACTGACCCAACCAACACACTACACTGACCCATCCAACACACTACACTGACCCATCCAACACACTACACTGACCCATCCAACACACTACACTAACCCAACCAACACACTACGCTGACCCATCACTACACTGACCCATCCAACACACTACACTGACCCATCCAACACACTACACTGACCCATCCAACACACTACACTGACCCGTCCAACACACTACACCGACCCATCCAACACACTACACTGACCCATCCAACACACTACACTGACCCATCCAACACACTACACTGACCCATCCAACACACTACACTGACCCATCCAACACACTACACTGACCCATCACTACACTGACCCATCCAACACACTACACTGACCCATCCAACACACTACACTGACCCGCCCAACACACTACACTGACCCAACCAACACACTACACTGACCCAACCAACACACTACACTGACCCATCCAACACACTACACTGACCCATCCAACACACTACACTGACCCGCCCAACACACTACATTGACCCATCCAACACACTACACTGACCCGCCCAACACACTACATTGACCCATCCAACACACTACACTGACCCATCCAACACACTGCACTGACCCATCCAACACACTACACTGACCCATCCAACACACTACACTGACCCATCACTACACTGACCCATCACTACACTGACCCATCACTATACTGACCCATCCAACACACTACACTGACCCATCCAACACACTACACTGACCCATCCAACACACTACACTGACCCATCCAACACACTACACTGACCCCTCCAACACACTATACTGACCCATCCAACACACTACACTGACCCATCCAACACACTACACTGACCCATCCAACACACTACACTGACCCCTCCAACACACTATACTGACCCATCCAACACACTATACTGACCCACCCAACACACTACACTGACCCATCACTACACTGACCCATCCAACACACTACACTGACCCATCCAACACACTACACTGACCCATCCAACACACTAAACTGACCCATCCAACACACTATACTGACCCGTCCAACACACTACACTGGCCCATCCAACACACTACACTGACCCATCCAACACACGACACTGACCCATCTAACACACTACACTGGCCCGTCACTACACTGGCCCATCCAACACACTACAATGGCCCATCCAACACACTACACTGACCCATCCAACACACTAAACTGACCCATCCAACACACTATACTGACCCGTCCAACACACTACACTGGCCCATCCAACACACTACACTGACCCATCCAACACACTACACTGACCCATCTAACACACTACACTGGCCCGTCACTACACTGGCCCATCCAACACACTACACTGGCCCATCCAACACACTACACTGACCCATCCAACACACTACACTGACCCATCCAACACACTACACTGACCCATCCAACACACTACACTGACCCATCTAACACACTACACTGGCCCGTCACTACACTGGCCCATCCAACACACTACACTGGCCCATCCAACACACTATCCTGACTCATTCAACACACTACACTGACCCATCACTACACTGACCCATCCAACACACTACACTGACCCATCCAACACACTACACTGACCCATCCAACACACTACACTGACCCATCCAACACACTATACTGACCCATCCAACACACTACACTGACCCATCTAACACACTACACTGGCCCGTCACTACACTGGCCCATCCAACACACTACAATGGCCCATCCAACACACTACACTGACCCATCCAACACACTACACTGACCCATCCAACACACTACACTGACCCATCCAACACACTACACTGACCCATCCAACACACTACACTGACCCATCCAACACACTACACTGACCCATCTAACACACTACACTGGCCCGTCACTACACTGGCCCATCCAACACACTACACTGGCCCATCCAACACACTACACTGACCCATCCAACACACTACACTGACCCATCCAACACACTACACTGACCCATCCAACACACTACACTGACCCATCACTACACTGACCCATCCAACACACTACACTGACCCATCCAACACACTACACTGACCCGCCCAACACACTACACTGACCCAAAAAACACACTAAACTGACCCAACCAACACACTACACTGACCCATCCAACACACTACACTGACCCATCCAACACACTACACTGACCCGCCCAACACACTTCATTGACCCATCCAACACACTACACTGACCCGCCCAACACACTACATTGACCCATCCAACACACTACACTGACCCATCCAACACACTGCACTGACCCATCCAACACACTACACTGACCCATCCAACACACTACACTGACCCATCACTACACTGACCCATCACTACACTGACCCATCACTATACTGACCCATCCAACACACTACACTGACCCATCCAACACACTACACTGACCCATCCAACACACTACACTGACCCATCCAACACACTACACTGACCCCTCCAACACACTATACTGACCCATCCAACACACTACACTGACCCATCCAACACACTACACTGACCCATCCAACACACTACACTGACCCATCCAACACACAACACTGACCCATCCAACACACTACACTGACCCATCCAACACACTATACTGACCCATCCAACACACTACACTGACCCATCCAACACACTACACTGACCCATCCAACACACTACACTGACCCGCCCAACACACTACACTGACCCATCCAACACACAACACTGACCCATACAATACACTACACTGACCCATCACTACACTGACCCATCCAACACACTACACTGACCCATCACTACACCGACGTATGCAACACACTACACTGACCCAACCAACACACTACACTGACCCAACCAACACACTACACTGACCCATCCAACACACTACACTGACCCAACCAACACACTACACTGACCCATCCAACACACTACACTGACCCATCCAACACACTACACTGACCCATCCAACACACTACACTAACCCAACCAACACACTACGCTGACCCATCACTACACTGACCCATCCAACACACTACACTGACCCATCCAACACACTACACTGACCCATCCAACACACTACACTGACCCGTCCAACACACTACACCGACCCATCCAACACACTACACTGACCCATCCAACACACTACACTGACCCATCCAACACACTACACTGACCCATCCAACACACTACACTGACCCATCCAACACACTACACTGACCCATCACTACACTGACCCATCCAACACACTACACTGACCCATCCAACACACTACACTGACCCGCCCAACACACTACACTGACCCAACCAACACACTACACTGACCCAACCAACACACTACACTGACCCATCCAACACACTACACTGACCCATCCAACACACTACACTGACCCGCCCAACACACTACATTGACCCATCCAACACACTACACTGACCCGCCCAACACACTACATTGACCCATCCAACACACTACACTGACCCATCCAACACACTGCACTGACCCATCCAACACACTACACTGACCCATCCAACACACTACACTGACCCATCACTACACTGACCCATCACTACACTGACCCATCACTATACTGACCCATCCAACACACTACACTGACCCATCCAACACACTACACTGACCCATCCAACACACTACACTGACCCATCCAACACACTACACTGACCCCTCCAACACACTATACTGACCCATCCAACACACTACACTGACCCATCCAACACACTACACTGACCCATCCAACACACTACACTGACCCCTCCAACACACTATACTGACCCATCCAACACACTATACTGACCCACCCAACACACTACACTGACCCATCACTACACTGACCCATCCAACACACTACACTGACCCATCCAACACACTACACTGACCCATCCAACACACTAAACTGACCCATCCAACACACTATACTGACCCGTCCAACACACTACACTGGCCCATCCAACACACTACACTGACCCATCCAACACACGACACTGACCCATCTAACACACTACACTGGCCCGTCACTACACTGGCCCATCCAACACACTACAATGGCCCATCCAACACACTACACTGACCCATCCAACACACTACACTGACCCATCCAACACACTACACTGACCCAACCAACACACTACACTGACCCATCCAACACACTACACTGACCCATCCAACACACTACACTGACCCATCCAACACACTACACTAACCCAACCAACACACTACGCTGACCCATCACTACACTGACCCATCCAACACACTACACTGACCCATCCAACACACTACACTGACCCATCCAACACACTACACTGACCCGTCCAACACACTACACCGACCCATCCAACACACTACACTGACCCATCCAACACACTACACTGACCCATCCAACACACTACACTGACCCATCCAACACACTACACTGACCCATCCAACACACTACACTGACCCATCACTACACTGACCCATCCAACACACTACACTGACCCATCCAACACACTACACTGACCCGCCCAACACACTACACTGACCCAACCAACACACTACACTGACCCATCCAACACACTACACTGACCCATCCAACACACTACACTGACCCGCCCAACACACTACATTGACCCATCCAACACACTACACTGACCCATCCAACACACTGCACTGACCCATCCAACACACTACACTGACCCATCCAACACACTACACTGACCCATCACTACACTGACCCATCACTACACTGACCCATCACTATACTGACCCATCCAACACACTACACTGACCCATCCAACACACTACACTGACCCATCCAACACACTACACTGACCCATCCAACACACTACACTGACCCCTCCAACACACTATACTGACCCATCCAACACACTATACTGACCCATCCAACACACTACACTGACCCATCCAACACACTACACTGACCCATCCAACACACTACACTGACCCATCCAACACACTATACTGACCCACCCAACACACTACACTGACCCATCACTACACTGACCCATCCAACACACTACACTGACCCATCCAACACACTACACTGACCCATCCAACACACTAAACTGACCCATCCAACACACTATACTGACCCGTCCAACACACTACACTGGCCCATCCAACACACTACACTGACCCATCCAACACACTACACTGACCCATCTAACACACTACACTGGCCCGTCACTACACTGGCCCATCCAACACACTACAATGGCCCATCCAACACACTACACTGACCCATCCAACACACTACACTGACCCATCCAACACACTACACTGACCCATCCAACACACTACACTGACCCATCCAACACACTACACTGACCCATCCAACACACTACACTGACCCATCTAACACACTACACTGGCCCGTCACTACACTGGCCCATCCAACACACTACACTGGCCCATCCAACACACTACACTGACCCATCCAACACACTACACTGACCCATCCAACACACTACACTGACCCATCCAACACACTACACTGACCCATCCAACACACTACACTGACCCCTCCAACACACTATACTGACCCATCCAACACACTACACTGACCCATCCAACACACTACACTGACCCATCCAACACACTACACTGACCCCTCCGACACACTATACTGACCCATCCAACACACTACACTGACCCATCCAACACACTACACTGACCCATCACTACACTGACCCATCCAACACACTACACTGACCCATCCAACACACTACACTGACCCATCCAACACACTAAACTGACCCATCCAACACACTATACTGACCCGTCCAACACACTACACTGGCCCATCCAACACACTACACTGACCCATCCAACACACTACACTGACCCATCTAACACACTACACTGGCCCGTCACTACACTGGCCCATCCAACACACTACACTGGCCCATCCAACACACTACACTGACCCATCCAACACACTACACTGACCCATCCAACACACTACACTGACCCATCCAACACACTACACTGACCCATCTAACACACTACACTGGCCCGTCACTACACTGGCCCATCCAACACACTACACTGGCCCATCCAACACACTATCCTGACTCATTCAACACACTACACTGACCCATCACTACACTGACCCATCCAACACACTACACTGACCCATCCAACACACTACACTGACCCATCCAACACACTACACTGACCCATCCAACACACTATACTGACCCATCCAACACACTACACTGACCCATCTAACACACTACACTGGCCCGTCACTACACTGGCCCATCCAACACACTACAATGGCCCATCCAACACACTACACTGACCCATCCAACACACTACACTGACCCATCCAACACACTACACTGACCCATCCAACACACTACACTGACCCATCCAACACACTACACTGACCCATCCAACACACTACACTGACCCATCTAACACACTACACTGGCCCGTCACTACACTGGCCCATCCAACACACTACACTGGCCCATCCAACACACTACACTGACCCATCCAACACACTACACTGACCCATCCAACACACTACACTGACCCATCCAACACACTACACTGACCCATCCAACACACTACACTGACCCCTCCAACACACTATACTGACCCATCCAACACACTACACTGACCCATCCAACACACTACACTGACCCATCCAACACACTACACTGACCCCTCCGACACACTATACTGACCCATCCAACACACTACACTGACCCACCCAACACACTACACTGACCCATCACTACACTGACCCATCCAACACACTACACTGACCCATCCAACACACTACACTGACCCATCCAACACACTAAACTGACCCATCCAACACACTATACTGACCCGTCCAACACACTACACTGGCCCATCCAACACACTACACTGACCCATCCAACACACTACACTGACCCATCTAACACACTACACTGGCCCGTCACTACACTGGCCCATCCAACACACTACACTGGCCCATCCAACACACTACACTGACCCATCCAACACACTACACTGACCCATCCAACACACTACACTGACCCATCCAACACACTACACTGACCCATCCAACACACTACACTGACCCATCTAACACACTACACTGGCCCGTCACTACACTGGCCCATCCAACACACTACACTGGCCCATCCAACACACTATCCTGACTCATTCAACACACTACACTGACCCATCACTACACTGACCCATCACTACACTGACCCATCCAACACACTACACTGACCCATCCAACACACTACACTGACCCATCTAACACACTACACTGACCCATCCAACACACTACACTGGCCCATCCAACACACTACACTGACCCATCCAACACACTATCCTGACTCATTCAACACACTACACTGACCCATCACTACACTGACCCATCCAACACACTACACTGACCCATCACTACACTGACCCATCCAACACACTACACTGACCCATCCAACACACTACACTGGCCCATCCAACACACTACACTGACCCATCCAACACACTATCCTGACTCATTCAACACACTACACTGGCCCATCCAACACACTACACTGACCCATCCAACACACTATCCTGACTCATTCAACACACTACACTGACCCATCACTACACTGACCCATCCAACACACTACACTGACCCATCCAACACACTACACTGACCCATCCAACACACTACACTGACCCATCCAACACACTACACTGGCCCATCCAACACACTACACTGGCCCATCCAACACACTACACTGGCCCGTCACTACACTGGCCCATCCAACACACTACACTGGCCCATCCAACACACTACACTGGCCCATCCAACACACTACACTGACCCATCCAACACACTACACTGGCCCGTCACTACACTGGCCCATCCAACACACTACACTGGCCCATCCAACACACTACACTGGCCCATCCAACACACTACACTGGCCCATCCAACACAATACACTTACCCATCCAACACACTACACTGACCCATCCAACACACTACACTGGCCCATCCAACACACTACACTGACCCATCACTACACTGGCCCATCCAACACACTACACTGGCCCATCCAACACACTACACTGGCCCATCCAACACACTACACTGACCCATCGAACACACTACACTGACCCATCCAACACACCACTACACTGACCCATCCAACACACTACACTGACCCATCCAACACACGACACAGCCCAAACACTACACTGACCAATCTAAAACATCACAACCTTGACCACCACTGCAAAAAGGGAAAGAATCTAGCGGCGAATCCATTATTCCATCACGTTGACAGGTTCAAATTGTTACCTCCATCGATCTCATCTAGGCCAAGTTTACTATCAAACTTCGTGCCTAGGATTTGAACAGTTGGACGTTGGAAAACAACGGATAAACATCGTATAGAGAGTTAAACAACGAGTAAACATCGTATAGAGAATAAGAGATAAACAATGGATAAACATCGTATAGAGAATAAGAGATAAACAATGGATAAACATCGTATAGAGAGTTAAACAATGGATAAACATCGTATAGAGAGTTAAACAATGGATAAACATCGAATAGAGAGTTAAACAACGGATAAACATCGTATAGATAATAAGAGATAAACAATGGATAAACATTGTACAGAGAGTTAAACAATGGATAAATATCGTATAGAGAGTTAAACAACGGATAAACATCGTATAGAGAGTTAAACAACGGATCAACATTTTATAGACAATAGGAGTTAACGGATAAGAACATCGTATAGTCAGTATATAATAGGATTTTAAACAGCGGATAACTATCGTATAGACAATATTAAATCTGTGGAAATCATTGTATAGAGTATGAAATCTAAAAAAATGGACAAATCTCGAATAAATCAGAATAAAATAGACAAACAGATGGTACAGAACGGACAAAAGCGATTGGAATCATAATATAGGCAGCAGAGATAGACAAAATAAGAGATAAAATTTCAGAGATAAAATTAGAAAAACTGCAGAGAAGTAAAAGTATAATCAGTTATGTTTTTAATTTGAATATTAGTTCAAGGTAAGCATTGGTTTTTAACTTTTTGGAGGTACGGAACCTCAACAATTCCATACGTGTATTCGTCGAACTCTTCTTAATAATTATATCGTCCGCAACAACTAAATGGAACCATGAATCAAATGAGTCGGGTGTGTCTTGACCTCCGCCGAACCACTGAGGTTAGACTGAACCCTGGTTAACAACTAGGCCTACTGTTGTAAAGTACGATAAATTTAATGATTTTCGTGGCCTTTATTTTTATTCTTCAAAAAAAAAAAAAAAAATCCACATGGCTTCTTCGCGTTTTCCACTTAACCCCAAAAAAAACACACTGTCACCAAAGTCAACTCCCCCCCACCCTCCACCCTCCACACTTAACCCCAAAAAACACACTGTCACCAAAGTCAACTCCCCCCCACCCTCCCCACTTACCCCAAAAAACACACTGTCACCAAAGTCAACTCCACCCTCCCCACCCTCCACCCTCCTCACTTAACCCCAAAAAACACACTGTCACCAAAGTCAACTCCCCCCACCCTCCACCCTCCCCACCCTCCACCCTCCTCACTTAACCCCAAAAAAACACACTGTCACCAAAGTCAACTCCCCCCCCCACCCTCCACCCTCCACACTTAACACCAAAAAGCACCGTGTCACCAAAGTCGACCCCCCCCCTTCACCTCCCCCCCCCACCCTCCTACTAAAAGTGTAACGAAGGACCTTTTCAAGCTTACTCACCCCGAATACTCTTATAGATCTGGGTCACTTTTGTTGAGCTGTCTGTTTGTAGGTGATGTGTTGTGGGGCGCTTGATTTCAGAGACGTAGCCAAGAGAGGGCGGGTGGGTGGCCAATAGGGGCGCCGACTATAAGGGGGTGGGGGGCGCCAAACGAGGTAGAGTTAAAGAAATTAAATCTCATTCTGATTAGCATTATTGTAGTATACACAGTAAAAGTTAAGAATATGTGCTCATATTCTGCGTTAAGGACTTATTTAACTATTTTTTTGTCATCAATATTGTGACACCAAAATACAAATTGTTAAAGGACAGTGAAGGATAAAAAGCGTCCTTAAATTTTCCAAACGGATGAGGCGCTTTTATTGAAAATGTGAAAAACTATATCTATGTTGTGGGGAGGGGGGAGGGGCAATAGTTATAGTTTGCCACGGGAACCGAAATAGTCGCAACGCCCCTGTTTGCTTTATGAAAACGCCTCTTGAAGCAATACCTATTGGCAAAATCATACGATTGGATGCTGTTTCTCGTTTTGTAGTGCAGGGAGCTAAATTAAAAACAAGTCTTTCCGCAAAACTAAACTTTAAAAACAAGTTGAAAGGTTTTGTATTAAATAACGGGGGGAAAAATACGAATTATTTCCAAACACGGGTCAGTTAATGTTTTTAGATTAAATTTAAATCAAAAATAGAACTGTCCGACATTTGTATCTTTAGGAAAAATTTTCGATTAGTATATACAGTATGATGTTCTGTTTTTATCACAAACATACATGCAAACACACACTCACACACACTAACACACACGAACTGCCTTCAACGTGAACAGCGGGGAACTAATTTCAATGAAATCTGTGCACGCAAATCGATGACGTCATTCCCCAGGACGCATGAACAAGACTGGCCGTATTTTTAAAAACGCCATTATATTCCGAGTTGTTCAATTGCAGCCAGTTTCTGCGGCCTTTTTTTTTTTTAATGCCAGGAAAGCTAACACAATGTGCCTGATTTCAATTTAGCTTTAAAATCAGTGGGGAAAAAATGTAAATAAAAAAGAAACGGCCAACTTAATTTCTCCAAATAAGAATTGAGATTGTCAATTGATTTCAGTTTTCTATTCCGTCTGTTGAAGGTCACCCAGCTTGAATAGTTTGTTACAGTTTATTTTTATTTTTATCTCTTCGGACTAACAAATAATACGTTTTTGATATATGAATTTGGAATAATTAAAAAATTAATAACTTTGGCTGGAGATACTATCTATAAAAAAACTTGGAGCACTTTAGTATTGCACTGTCATCTCAAGATTAACGACAAAAAAACAATATTATACAATTATAAAAAAACATAATATAAAAGAGGTGTGAGGGTGGTTTCTATTAATAGATCTCCAACGTCCTGTTAAGATGAAAATTTTCAAGGGAAGACTGGTTGATTTAGTTGGATTGGCTAAGCTCATAGCTGCTAAGCTTAAAAGTCCTGAGTTCTAACCCCGGGCAGATGAGGCTCGATAAATTAGCTAGAGACAACATCTCATCTAGAAGAGGAAAACTTTCAAATTAAAAAAACTGCTGCCTTATAGTTTGTTCTTGGTTGGACAAATACTATGAAAGCAAATAAAATAAAAAAAGGAGACTGAAATCGGAATCACAGACCTGTATAACGTATAGCAAGTTGACATGTTATAGTTAATTTAGGTTTGGGGAATTCCGTTCCAGCCGTACAATTAAGAAGGAAGAAGAAGAAGACTTTCTTGCCAGACTGAACGATTGGTACAGTGCTAGAGGTATTACTAGCATCAGTGGCGTCGCTAGGTCGGGTGTCACCCGGTGCGGAATCTCATGGGGTCACCCCCCCCCCATTTTGTTCTTTGTAGATTTTGCAGTTATTGACACCCCCCCCCCTCCCCGCCAGGTAAAAAATCTTTGAAGTGTTCACATTTAATACTAATGGTGTTTTTTACAGTTGGATGTGGCATTGTTTTCTCTATAGTTTGCATCTTTACGTAATGACGCAACCCTCCCCTCCCTTTTGTAGATCGTCATTATGTACTTAAAATAATTTTTAACTCTAATTAACCATCCACTGAACTCGAAAAAAAAACATATTTATTCTATATATATCGTGCCATTTTTTTTGGTCCTGGTGTCACCCCCCCCCCCATAAATGGTGTCACTCGGTGCGGTCTGCACCCCCGTCCCCGCCTCGCGACGCCTCTGAGTAGCATTTCTTGTTTTGATCACTACAATAGTAGGAACTACAAATATTATTATAATTTATTCAGTTTACATTTATTTATTTCTTGCAATTTTTAAAATTACAATGCAATAAAAAACACAGAAAGGTCAGAATATGAAGTGTTGAACACAGGTAAACATCGGTGATGTTCATTATATATTGTCTCTGTACATAGACAATCTTCAAGCCATAGTGAAACGCATCAAAACTGGCAAAATGATTTTACAAAATTAAAAAAAAATTTTTTTTTCAATTCTGACTTATATTTAGATACAAAAATATATATAAATTTAAAAAAAATAAATCGCAACCGACTGCCCCCCCCCCCCCAAATCGCCCAAAAAAAAATTTCTCCTCTCAACAGCTTATTCAAACGCTGACGGAAGCCGCCAAATTGACAAATATAAATCTTCGACCTGCGTCTGCCCAAATTCCGTGACCTTGACCTCATTAAAAATGACATGTCTACATACATGCTGTCATGCAAATAAAAAAAAACCTAAGTTAATCAGCTAATTCAAATCATGAAACGGACGTTTACAAAATGGATGCCTCTAGTTGGCGCCTCTGGTTTAGTTATAAGCAAAAGTAAATGTTAGAAAGTTTCCCTTTAGACCTAGTGATCCAGTTGGGCAGGTGAGGTAGAGTTCAACTACGCCGTCCCATAAAAAACAGTAGTTGTGGCTATATTTTATCTTATAGACACACACACACACATACGCTCACAGATACACATACACAGAAGATATAAGCAAACGTAGATGTCAGAAAGTTCCTCTTTAGACCTAGTGATCCATTTGGGCAGGTGAGGTAGAGTTCAACTACGCCGTCCCATAACAAACAGTAGTTGTGGTTATATTGTATCTTATAGACACACACATATACACACACAGATACACATACACAGAAGGTTTCTTCGATTTAAAGAAAATACTTTTTGAGGTAGTGGGTGCGACCACCTTAGCACGTAGAATCTGTTGTCGGGGGTGTGGGGGGGGGGGAGTCAGGGGTAAAACCATGTTCAGCGGTCAAACTACACTAGGCGCATATGTATAATATGTTTGTATGTTTGTGTGAGTACATGCGTATGCGCGAGTGCAATATAGTTAAATAGATAGATAGAGAGAGAGAGAGAGAGACAGACAGACAGACAGACAGACAGACAGACAGACAGACAGACAGACAGAGAGCGATAGAGACAGCGTCCAGTAACCTTAATTAACAAGTTAAATAATAGCGAATCAATCTACTTTTTCAAAACAATTTCAGCCTTTTAACCAATTTCCTAACCCGTTAACCCAAAAGTGATCCTGTCATCTGACAATGAAAACGGAACCTTTAAAAAAAACTAAATTATGATTTAGCCAACATTGGAATAGACAGACTAATCCAAAGAAACGAGACGGCGATGGTCACTTCCGGTTGGAGTACTCAATGCTGGCAAGTTGTGTTGACGTAGGAGGTGAAAAGGGAAATGATAACAGGAAGTGGGGTTGACAAGGGGAGAGAAGGACTAATTAAGATATCAATTTTGAACCAATAATTCGATTAGTTGGGTCAGGATTTTTATGTGTAGTTGTATAATCTCGGAGTATCTCAAATATAAACTGTGCTGGCGAGAGGTGACATGGCTAGGTCCAGATTTTTTCAAACCGGATGGCGCGTCACTAAGACAAGGCAAGGGGGGGGGGAATCTTGTTTTACCTTAGGATAGTGCGTAATACTGGGTTGTTATTTGGCGCCTTGGACCGTCCCGTGAGCGCTGTGGCGCCTACGTTCGGTTTAAACTGTGCTATAGACTATGGATAAGATGGGGTATTTTAGTCGTTTTTTAAGTTGAATCAGGAGATTCCGCCGGTGCCCTGATTATACTGTGAGCACTGTTTGCATTTAATTTTGTATCATGTTCTACGTTATTGATTGCGTTTAGGTTTTTAAATAAAAACATTACGTCGGGGGAAAGGAATATTTTTTACTACTTTGTTTTATGTTGGAAAAAAAATATAATTAGCATTGATTGATAAAGTGCAATATGGTAAGTAAAACACGGATATTTTAAATACTGCCTTTTATTTATTTTTATACACTGAACGTACTGTTTACTGATTATTATTTTTAGAAGCCACTATGTCCTCTATGTTTACTTCTATCTTTCCGTTTGTGGGCAAGCTTGGGGTGTTATAGTCGTTCATTTAATCGAAACAGGCGTGTCCACCGGCAGCCCGACAGGGTGCGATTTGTGAGTGTGTATGTGTATGTATGTATGTGTGAGTGTGTGTGTGTGTATGTATGTGTGTGTGTGTGTGTGTTCAATTCAAAAAGATTATGTAAAATTACACGGATACTTTGCATTGACTTATATACCATCTAATTGACATTCCTGACTCTAAGCTAATAAAGGTATGTATTTTTTTAAAGAAATATACGTGTTTTAGTATATAATAATAGAAGTAAGCATATAAATATATTCTAACTACAGAGCATAATTTGTTAAATATTTACCTATCTACTCATTGCTGTTGTCCTATTCTAACATACTTGAAGTACAATTTTAGCGCATCAAGATCAGTATGGCTAAAAGTGAGAGATTTAACAGTGTATTTCTGACATTTATTACGCAAGCACATTTGAATAATCAGATAAAAGAAATTTATTAATAAACGAGTACTAAATATCAACATATCTGTTTATTTTATTTTAGTCTTAGAAAAGACCTGAAAGATAAAAATAGATTTGTATGTGCCCCTGAATGTTTTGTTCATAAAAATAGATTTGTAAGTGTCCCTGAACGTTTTGTTCATGACGACATAAATGACAAAGTTACAGGAGCTGTTGATACACAGGGCAATGTTGATGACCTGGTACATGATCCTCCCCAGGTTAGAGGGGGCGTCACTCGTCATGGTGTAGTACAGGTACTGGGGGATGTAGGTGGGGAGAGATAAGATTCCGCATGCCACGGTGTACACGGAGCAGACGGCAAGCAACATCTTGGTTGTCCGGTTGTTTGAAGCTTCTTTAGAGTTTTTGGACATCATCGCTTGTCGTTTGACGGAGACCACCTTCATCCTTACACCGATGACCAAACAGCCGACGAGTGTAAAGACAGGAGGGATTCTCATGTAAACGTAGGACATGGATTCTTCCAGCATCGCTACCATGTCGAGGTGAGCGTAATGATACGCGGATCGTTTGATTAGACCAAAAGAGATGTTATATTCCGTTTTGGTTTCGTATTCAAATGTCAAGAAAAAAGACATGTGTATGAAGAAGATATACCAGAACACGGTGAAACAACACACGGCTGTCCATGTTCGTGATGGGGTTACGATCTGCTTGAAGTGGAGAGGCAGAAAGACAGCGACCAGTCTTTCTACTGTGATGAGCATGGGCAGGGTGAGAGAAACCCCGCCCGACCCGTAGTCCATGATGTGGAAGATTTGGTACAGCACATACAGGAAGTACGACACGGAGCGGACGTACGGGAAACCTTCAACATCTGACACGATCTCGTATATAAGTTTGGGCACGCTGTTGAAGCCGATGAGGAAAGTGATGTCGCTGACGGCGAGGGAGATGAGGAGGATGTTGGAGCACTTGTGCAGGCCCTGCCTGGCCAGGACGAGGATGCTGAAGGTGTTGCCCACAATTCCCAACAGCGAGATGGCAGGGGTGATCCCCAGCATGAGGATCTGAAGAATCTCCTGCGTTTGTTCCTTGCTTAAAATCTCCACGAAAGTCTCTTGTGGTAGGGTTTCATTCACAGCGTGAATGTCCATGGCAACGGTGTTGTTTAAACCGCTGATCCCTAATCTTCACGGATTATCAGATTAGCTTACACATAGTCCACTAAGCTGTTATTGTAAAAAAAAAAAGTAAAGTTCCCTTTTCAAACCTGACGGTTTATAGGGCAGTGAAGTGAAGTATAGTTCACTTGTTTTTATGACCTCGGCATATGAAGAGATAGTATGGTCAGCACTATGCCCAGCCGCCTTTATTTTCCCTAACGTGAGTTAGGTACCCATCAGAGTTGGGTGGACTCAGGGACGGTCTACTGACTTGAACCCGGATTCGTAATCGAGAGTTACGTGTTCAGCAGACCAGCAAGCTGCTATTGTAGTATTGTTATATAACTATGCCAAAAGTAGGTAGAGGTTTAAAGAGTTATTGTTTTTTAACTTCAACTTATTTGTGTCTAAGACCCATATATGAATTTATTTCATAAGCTACAGGCAAAATCAACTCAGCAACCTCTTATTTAGTTTGTCTGTTGAAGATACAACTAATTTAATCATTTACATTTTGGATTTTTTTCTATTCTAAATTGTAAGATCAAATTAAAATAAACAGTGTTTATATATCCATTGCACAATTTTATGAACTGTTTGTGTGGATTAAAAATAATTATTAAACAATTTATTAAGTCAAGTCACAGCCAATTATCAAGCCAATGGGGTCTAGCGTTTACTTGTTATTAAACAATTAACTATTTTACGGACTGAAGTACATCACAACATCGTGTGCTTTTTAAAAATTTGTATCGGATTTTAGATTATATTTAAGGGATTTTAAAGTTTCCCCAGGATTAAATTCAAACCGTTATTTTGAATAATTGTAGCGTTCAGGGGAAATTGTCATGGCGGGTATCAGGGGAACGTTGAGTTTAGATATATGGGACATAACTCGAATGTTTTAAAAGCAAAGAACGATAATCACTTGTCAGATTTGTTTGACATGATTTTCGAAATTGTGCCTGCCGGGACAGCATCACGCCGGAAGGAAAAAGTCACGAAGTTGTATCGACATTCACCAGGTGACAAAGAATCAGGTATTGATACAGATGAGGTTCACCAGGTATCGATCCAGGTGAGGTTCATCAGGTATCGAAACATTTGAGGTTAATCGGTGAGCGGCGGTGTAAACACAATTTAGTGCGGAGAAATTGGAGCGATTTTTAAAAGTTGTTTCCCCTTAGGCTAGTTAGTGCTTAAGTCCGACAGATAGATTTCTCGGTAATGATCTTTTTATTAAAATTATTTAGCCGGGATAAATGACACGTTGTGTGACATTGGCACTTTTCACGGGCGGAACTACAGTGCCGCCAGACTCCACATTGCGTGAAGAGGGGGAGGTAGGCCGTTTATGGGGCTCACAGCTGACCATAATTAATATTTTTCAAAATTTTGAATTTAATTTTTGTGCATTTTCGCCTTAATATTTGGTTTGTAAAAAATATTGTATCAGCGGTACGATTATCTTTATTTTACAGTCACTGTCCACCGCTCTTCTGCTAACAGTCAAATCCATTACACAAACTGTAGGGTAAAATATAGGTAAAACTTCACGTTTTAATGAATTCTGTGACTTGTTGCTCCCCTTTGATAGTCCAATAGAGGACACGTAACTGTTTGACCGATCCTCCAAAGTGTACTGTGGCGGATGGGGCAGAGATTGGGGACCTAACAGGGGGCTCAAAAATTTATATATTTATATATTAAAAAAAGTTATTTATAATTGTACTTTTTAACCATCGCCTAGGCCGAGTACTATTTCCCCTAGAATCAAACATCCTGTAACCAATATAAAAATTTTTTAAAACTATAATACTAGAAACTACGGTTTTATATACGTTTACTTATTAGCCCATATAGGGGAGACAACCCAAAATCAAACGTCTGCCTTGCTGATTGTTCTTTGGTAGACAAAAAATATGTATAACAGGAAACCCTTTTCAATTTTACAATTAATAACTAAGAAGTTAACGACCGTAATTTGCGAATAACTTGACAAATGTAGCGTCCTTTCCAAAACATGCTATAATTAATATTTTCCGCGTAGCTTTTGAATGGAGCAACCTTCTCCATAGGCCAGTGTCCTCGTTTGGTGCCTACTTTGTAAGGGTGTATAAAGGGGGGATCACTCCAATCGGATTTCATATTTCTGGCCTGAGGATCAGTGACAACAAGGGCAGAGCTAATGTTTATTTATTACTGGCTGGGCCACGCGAAACATGGGAGAGAGGGAGGGGAGGGGTAGGGGGGTGGAGGGAATAGGGTGGTGGAGGGAATAGGGTGGTGGAGGGAATAGGGTGGTGGAGGGAATAGGGTGGTGGAGGGAATAGGGTGGTGGAGGGAATACGGTGGTGGAGGGAATAGGGTGGTGGAGGGAATAGGGTGGTGGAGGGAATAGGGTGGTGGAGGGAATAGGGTGGTGGAGGGATTTTTAGAGGGAATAGGGTGGTGGAGGGAATAGGGTGGTGGAGGGAATAGGGTGGTGGAGGGAATAGGGTGGTGGAAGGAATAGGGTGGTGGAGGGAATAGGGTGGTGGAGGGAATAGGGTGGTGGAGGGAATAGGTGGTGGAGGGAATAGGGTGGCGGAGGGGATGGGGAGGAAGATGGGTGACAGTAGAGTGTTTGAGGATAGGTAAGAGAGAAAGATAAAGGTAGGGGGGAATTAGGAGAAAAAGTGGGGACATGGTGGGGGGTAGAGGGGGATGGGGAGGAAGATGGGTTACCGGTGAGAGTTTAGGGATAGGTAAGAAAGAAACGGTAAGGGAGGAGGGAATTAGGAGGAATAGTGGGGACATTGGGGGATGGGGGAGGAAAACGGGTAACCGGAAAGTGTTTAAGGGAGGGAGGTAAGAATTTAGAGAAAGAGGAGGGACAGGGGGAAGAGAGTGTTGACAATTACATCAATTGTAAGCAATGAAGTATTGGTAATAAAGCATTAAGTATATATTGAGCCTATAGTAATGATGTATTTAAATACAATAAAAAAAGATGGTGAATTATTTCTTGTGTGGACTAGGCATTGCGTGCCAGATTACTCTAAGAATTGATTTTTAAGGTGAGACACGACAGGCAATAGTCGGGTAAAATAGAGTGTAGATAATGGTCCCTGCCTGGTTTCGTGCTTCTAGCGTGGGGTGGTGAGGCGTAAAGGGAGGGGGTGGTGGTGGTGTGTTGGGGGGTAATGGTGTGTGGGGGGAGATGGTGGTATGTTGGGAGATGGTGGTGTGTGGGGGGATGTTGGTGTATATGTGGAAGATGGTGGTGTGTGGCGGGAGATGGTGTTGTAAGGGGGAGAAGGTGGTGTATGTTGGAAGATGGTGGTGTATGTTGGAAGATGGTGATGTATGTTAGTGTATGTTGGAAGATGGTGGTGTATATTGGTGGTGTATGTTAGAGATGGTAGTGTATGTTGGATGGTGGTGTATGTTGGTGTACGTTGGGAGATGGTGGTGTATGTTGGATGGTGGTGTCTGTTGGAAAATGGTGGTGTATGTTGGTGTACGTTGGGAGATGGTGGTGTATGTTGGAAAATGGTGGTGTATATTGGTGTATGTTGGGAGATGGTGGTGTATGTTGGAGGATGGTGGTGTTTGTTTGATGGTGGTGTATGTTGGAAGATGGTGGTGTATGTTGATGATGGTGTTTATAGTTGGGAGATGGTGATGTATGCTGGATGTATGTGGTGTATGCTGGGAAATAGTGGTGTATTTTCTGGGTACTTGTATCTAAGCTACTTTTTCTTCTCTAACCTTACTCATAGCCCGTACCTAACCTCACCAATAGCCCCTACCTCACCAATAGCCCCTGCCAATAGCCCCCACCTACCCTCCCCAATAGCCCCCACCTAACCTTACCCATAGCCCCCACCTAACCTCGCCAATAGCCTAGATTTCAACACTCCTTTGTCAATTCACCTAGTTTTACCGGACACCCTAAAAACAATTCATTAAAACATAAAATCAATTTCTTTAAATATTTGAAACAGGAAATTCATTCCTTTAAATATTTGAGATGTCATGTTTATCATGGTTCTCTAACAATGTTCCTTTTAACTCAACGTTAAAAAAATGGTTTATCTTTACCACAGGCCAATGTTTAGCCGTCAGGCAATCAAGCAACATGACGTCATCAAACCTAAACTCGACTGCCCGAACTAACGACCCCCATCCTTCATGTACATTTTAAATCATTTTATTTATTTATTTTTTTTTTTTTTTTTAAATTTTAACAACGAAACATTACAAGGAAAGGAAAGAAAAAACATGACGTCAGTTTTTTTTTAATGTAAAAAAGAAGTCTAATAAGCAAAAAAAAAATGCGAGCAAAGATTTCAGCGCCTTTTAAAAATGCATATCTCAATTAGAATAATATAGCAGGCATTAACATGGCCCTTGGCTCAACTACGTTTCGTCTATTTTCTTTTCGATTACCTCCCCTGAAATTTCCTGATTATCAGAGCGAATGCAACACACCACGTTGATATGTGTTCAATGTGTTTAAACACAGAGCTGGAAATAATCTGTGAATTTTTTCTTTTCCTATAGGTGTACCCCGGATTTAAATCCATGACGTTGTCAAAAAGTTAACGTAAGCGTTTGGATTAGAGTTTGGTTTTTTATTATTGAAACAAGGCTTTCTAAAGTGCTACCATATTCAATGAAGGCACGGCGAAACAAAACTTTCAACCGTGCTTTCACATTTAAAGAAGGTACGGCTAACCACACAACATCCTCACCACTGTTGTTAAAATTATGAAAAAAAAAAAAGTGTGTTGGTTGTATTGTGGAAAACGACAACTCTCGCTGTAAGAAAAAAACGGACTTATGTCTACGATCTTTAATACCTGTTTACAAGACCTCCCTACCTTTCTACTATTTACAAGTTTACATTTAAATATGTAGGCTACATTAGGAAATAAATTAAATGCTTTTTAATAATTAAAATGCTAAAATACATTGAAACATTTCGATATGTTTAAACTTAGAAACTACATTTTCAACATTGCATTAGTATACACTCCAAATGATTAACGACACTGAATATTTCGTTTTCACAGTAGGGCCTATATCTGAGATGTTATAGTCCTTTAGCTGGTATTGTATGCGGGTTAACAGGTTAAGGTTTGGTTAGGATTGCTCACTAGTGTTGTTTATTAAGGTTTAGATTAGTAGTTATAAGCAGTGGCGTAGCGAGGTCGGGTGTCACCCGGTGCGGTCACCCCCCAGAGGCGTAGCGACCCTTCCCGGGGACAAACTTTCAAGTTTTCGATTTGCAACCCCCTCAAGTTTTCGATTTGCACCCCCCCCTCAAACTTTCGAATTGCAGCCCCCCCCCCCCCCTCAACTTTTTCACTATATATTTTGCTATTTTTTGCCTTGGTGTCACCCCCCCCCCCCCCCAAATGGTGTCGAACGGTTCGGTCCGCACAACCCGCCCCCCCCCTCGCTACTCCCCTGGTTATAAGCGTGTATGAGTTAGTGTTTTGCCAGTTAGGTTGTCAGAGGTATATGAGCTGTGACAACCTATCTACTGTGATAACCTGTTTAGTGTAACAACATACCCACTATGACAACCTGTCCACTATGACAACCTGTCTAGTGTAACAACCTGTATACTATGAAAACCTGTCTAGTGTAACAACCTGTCTACTATGACAACCCCTCCACTATGACAACCCCTCCACTATGACAACTCTACACTATGACAACCCCTCCACTATGACAACCCCTCCACTATAACAACCTGCCCACTATGACAACCTGCCACTATGACAACCTGTCCAGTATGACAACCCCTCCACTATGACAACCCCTCCACTATAACAACCTGCCCACTATGACAACCTGCCACTATGACAACCTGCCCACTATGACAACCTGCTCACTATGACAACCCCTCCACTATAACAACCTGCCCACTATGACAACCTGTCTACTATGACAACCTGCCCACTATGAAAACCTGCCCACTATGACAACCTGCCCACTATGACAACCTGTCTACTATAACAATCTGCCCTCTATGACAACCTGCCCACTGTGTCAACCCGTCTTCTATGACAACCTGTCCACTATGACAACCTGCCCACTATGACAACCTGCACACAGTGATAAACAGTTCATTGTAAAAAGCTGAATTACTGCGAACACTCGCTCTACAATAGCAACCCTCCCCGCAACGACAACCATTTTATGACAATTTTGACAGCCAACCCATAACCACAATCTGCACTAGCCTAACCTCAACCACACCTCAAAACTAATCAGTACTTGTCTAATTATCAAGATAATTAATCCTGGTAATTAAAACACCATTAAACCCTTAAAATCACGCTAGAGTTATGCTACTAAAAAAAAAAGCTTAAGCATCTAATAGTTAACGAGGCGTCCTACAAAAAATCCAAAACTCTAGAGTTCCTTACAGAAAGGTAAAGTAAATTTTATTTAATCCTCGATTTTCTAAGATACGTTTTTTTTTTTTACTTGAAGCGAAATATGAGTTTCTTGGCTAATCAGAGACGGAGATCAATATCAATCAGGAAGGAGATCTGCATCAATCAGGAGGTTTTTAGCCAGGGGAGGAAACTGGCCAGGGTCAAAGGTTAACCTGGGTTGTCTTCTCGCCCTGAAGGAGGATGTGGAGTTAATGACATTCCAACATGACGTAGCAGGCATGACGTAGCAGTCACGTCACCATCTACGATCGCTGCTCATATCAATGGCGACGTCAAAAAATAAAAAACACACAAATAAAAGTTTGTAGGAAAGGAGAAAGTTTTTTAAATGTATTTAAGAACAAGGGGTTTTTTAATTTAAAAAAAATGAAGAAATCGCGGCCTTGAGAGTTGTATAAGTGTGAGTATAACGCCCACTTCACTCTCCACCACGAGTGTAGCTTCATTATTAAAAAAGTAAAATGTTAGTGTGAATTACCGAACGAAAATTATTCCTAGGATTATAGATGAGTAATTTGACTACATATTGTAGTAAACTCAAATGTAAAGTTTCCCTTTCAAACCTGACGGTATATGGGGCAAGTGAAGTAGAGTTCACTTGTTTTCGTGACCTCGGTATATGAAGAGATAGTGTGGTCAGCACTATGCCCAGCCGTCTTTGCTTTTCCCTAACGTGAGTTAGGTACCCAGCAGAGTTGAGTAGACTCAGGGACGGTCTACTGATTTGAACCCTGATTCGAACTCGAGACTTACGGGTCAGCAGTCCAGCTCTCTACCGCTAGACCACTCAAATGAGGTACAACACATTGTATCTTAACAACCTAACAGTCACCCTACAATGTTATTAAAATCGATACTGTAACTTCAATTTTTTAAAAGTAAAATGTTAGCATAATTTAACAAACGAAAGCACTCACTAGGATTATAGATAATTAGTAAGACTATATATTTTACTATTCTCAAATGAGATACAAACACGTCTATCTAAACAAGCTAATAGTCATCCTACAATGTTATTAATTTCGAGCATGTCACTATACCCTGAAAAATTTTTCCGTTCCATACAACCTTAATACCAGTTTATAGAAAGAACAACACAAATTGGCGAATAGGTAAAAATAAAGTACGTGCCTGCATGCAAATGTCTAATAAATATATGTCAGACACGTACAAAGCGACATTTGTTTTACGCCTATGTGGAATTGTCGTATATTATTTATATTAAATATGGAAAAAAAAACAACTGAGAAGAAATAATCGTTTAAGATTCTCAAAGCATAATATATGCTTTGTCACGTATTTGTTTAAATTAGTTATTCAAAAGAGATTTATAGAAAACAATAACATTTCAACAACAAAAAAATTAATTATAGGCTTGATAGGCTAGATGCTGAATTTGAAATGATTCATTTATGTTTAAAAAAATTAAATCTACATTAATTTTTTATGTTGGAATGATAAATCCCGCATTAGATCCAATCCAACATTTTTAAGGAAGTTATTCCCATCGCTGCGTGACTAGGGAAAGGTTCAAAATCCAAGTGAATTTGTGAACAATACAGTAGAGTGATTGGTCGCTGGCGTTTTAAAAGAAGGTGATGCACAGAGGGTTAGAGATCGAATCCTTGTCAGACTGGGTAATACATTATTACACAACTGTATCGCATGGTCGAAGGCGTTGTAAAAGAAGGCAGAGCGATGTACAGAGGTTTAGAGATCGAATCCGTCTCAGACACAGAATGGTGATTGTGTAACTAAATACCCCCCCCCCCGTTTATTTTTTAGCCCCCCCCTCCATCAGCTCTTTCCTTCCCAGTAGAATCATCTAAATTTAGAAATTGTACGGAATTTAATTTTTTCCCACTAGAATCCTCCAAATTTAGAAATTGTTCGCGATTTTTTTCCCAGTAGAATCCACTAAATTTAAAAATAGTACGGAATTTTAAAAAGAGAACAAAGTCGCAAGAAAACAATTGTGTATAGATAATTGTGTTGTACCACTACAGACGCTCTCCCACTTGACCACTCTGCACCACAATTGCGTGTGTTCGTGTGATAAAAAATGATGTAGTGCTTCTCGAGATCAAACTCCTGCTTTTGGTGACCTTCACAGAACACCAAGGTGACTTTGAGTGTAAGACCCTATGTAATGACGCCACTTGCTCCTGAATATAGAATTATCGCCCTTGGATATAACCAACTTAAAATACCTGTATAATGGGAATTAACCTACCTTATTCCCATAACCCAATTTTTTTTCCCCTACGCGATTCGTTTACATTACATTTATGCTCCCTGGGCATAAGCATGTATCTATTTTTAGATGTAGGCCTTACACTTAAAATATAAAAATGGTCTTAAATCTAACTTGATCCTTTCTTAAACACTGATTTTTTTTTTAGACTTCTAAACCTACTCGAACAAAATTTAAAAATAAAAACAACTAAAAAGGTTATCTAGAAAAAAATCAATTAAAAAAGTCGAAAAAATCAATTAAAAAAATAAATAAATAAATAAACTAAAACAGTAAAAATCAAGAATAAACAAATGTTAAATTTTTTTGCACCACCAGCAGTGAACAAGTTTGAGAAAAGATTGATTGATTAACCCGGATAATCATTAATTAACCTTTCTAACTAAAAGCCCGCTAACGCGCCCAACACGACGACCTTGAATCGCGCGAGGACTGAATTGTACAATCTAAACAAAGGCGGACCAGCGCCATTGACCACATCCATTAGTCTGATTATATCTTATAACCCCCCCCCCCCAGACCCCCAGACCCCGTCGGTCGGGGTTTCATCAAGCCGAGTGTATGAATGTTGAGGCAGGCATTGAAGTAGGTCGGACAAGGCCGGGTGTTAAGACAGAGATAAGACAGACAGATAAGGCAGACATTTGAGACAGAGTTGAGAACAACAGCATCGGTAATGGTAAGACAGAAAAATGAGGAAGACATTGAGACATGAATTTGATAGACACTGAGGTTCAAAGTTGAGTCGGATGAAGGGACGGAGTAGAAGAAAGACGTTTAAGACAGCTCAGGCAAAGACATTTAAGACAGCTCAGGCAAAGACATTTAAGACAGCTCAGGCAAAGACATTTAAGACAGCTCAGGCAAAGACATTTAAGACAGCTCAGGCAAAGACATTTAAGACAACTCAAAGAAAATAATTTAAAATAAATCAAAGACATTTAAGACAGCTCAAACAAAGACATTTAACTGCTTAAAAAAAGACATTTAAGACAGTTCCGAATAAAACATTTAAGACAGGTCAAAGAAAGACTTTTAAGACAGGTCAAACAAAGACATTTAAGACAACTAAAATAAAGGCATTTAAGACATCTAAGAGTAGACATTTGAGACGGCCAAAAGAAGACGTTTGAGCAACATAAATTAGTTATTTGAGACAATCATAATTAGATATTTCAGACACTCTCCAACACACAACACACACACAGCCAAACACACTCATCCACACACACTTGCAAATCACCACTCATCCCCCCGCACCCAAATTCCCTCTCCAAATTTCTCCCCTCTAATTAAACTCCAATTTCCACCCGCTTACGGAATTCATTAAAAATTTCATTTTAAAAACCTTTCTGTACTTCCTAATATTTAAACCGCTTAATCCTCCTCCCCCCTCCCCCCCCCCTCCCCTAGGTCGCACCCAGACGAGGACCCGCGCGCGCTTATCGCACGTGCCCAGCGCCAAGGGCTCCGAGTGTGATAGCCGTCAGGGGCAGATAAAAAACAATATCCCCGTCACCTGACTGCTGCTTGAAGATTCCTTCATTAGCCGGGCCGCCTTTAGTCCGGTCAGTTCTGTGATGGATGATCGGCCTGATTGGACTGCTGTTCGATATTGCTGCGTTACGTACTGTACTCTGTCTTAGACTGTATTTTGCTGTTCAATATTGCTGCGTTACGTACTGTACTCTGTCTTTGACTGTATTTTGCTGTTCGATAGTGCTGCGGTACGTGCTGTACTCTGTCTTAGACTGTATTTTGCTGTTCGATATTGCTGCGTTACGTACTGTACTCTGTCTTAGACTGTATTTTGCTGTTCGATATTGCTGCGTTACGTACTGTACCCTGTCTTAGACTGTATTTTGCTGTTCGATATTGCTGCGTTACTTAAAGTACTCTGTCTTAGACTGTATTTTGCTGTTCGATATTGCTGCGTTACTTAAAGTACTCTGTCTTAGACTGTATTTTGCTGTTCGATATTGCTGCGTTACTTAAAGTACTCTGTCTTAGACTGTATTTTGCTGTTCGATATTGCTGCGTTACTTAAAGTACTCTGTCTTAGACTGTATTTTGCTGTTCGATATTGCTGCGTTACTTAAAGTACTCTGTCTTAGACTGTATTTTGCTGTTCGATATTGCTGCGTTACTTAAAGTACTCTGTCTTAGACTGTATTTTGCTGTTCGATATTGCTGCGTTACGTACTGTACTCTGTCTTAGACTGTATTTTGCTGTTCGATATTGCTGCGTTACGTACTGTACTCTGTCTTAGACTGTATTTTGCTGTTCGATATTGCTGCGTTACGTACTGTACCCTGTCTTAGACTGTATTTTGCTGTTCGATATTGCTGTGTTACGTACTGTACTCTGTCTTAGACTGTATTTTGTTTTAGCTGTCAGAATTCATATTATAGTGGAGCTTTGAATACTGAGATGGTTTAGGTTATGAAGTTTATACAAAATACTTTTCATGGGGTATAGTTTTTTTTAAAATATTGTTCTTGCACTATATGACCTTTGCACCCAATATATTTAGGGTACCCAAAATCTAATAATCGTCTTCATGCATGCCAGTCAATATTTTAAATATAGTTTTAACCAAATGCTAGTATTACGCTTATCCTAATCCTAATCCTGATCATACGCATGCATACACTATAGACAAGAGGTTCTTAACCTTTTTGGAGGTACCGAACCCCACCAGTTTCATATGCGTATTCACCTAACTCTTCTTAATAGTTCTATCGTCTGCACTGACAAAATCCTATTCTGAATCATGTGAGTCGGGTGTGTGGCATGACCTCTGGTGAACCCCTAAGACTGACACACCGAACCACCTGGGGTTAGTTCAAACCCAGGTTAAGAACCACTGTTCTAACCTAACTACCGTTTAATAAAACTTTCTGATTAGTAAATTGAGATGGCCTGTATGAAGGGTGTATTAAATTATGAGTATATAATCGGTACGCACGTCACAAAACTTTACACAATGAGTTTTTTACATTACATTTTTGTTAAGAAAAATAATTCGTATATATTTTTCTTTAATGAGAGGTACAAGGTGCCAACAGTGTCTAAAAATAAACTTAACCTTAACAAAAAAATAGTATTTCACAAGTAAGTAAAACGTCTATCACATGATTAATTTTGTTCTAATCTTACACAATTAATGCACATAAATATAAAACGTTAAAATATATTACTTGTGTCCAGTCTACACGGAAATGATTCTCTATTATTTTTTTGGTATTGTTTTTCTCTCTGGGATTCGAACACTGAACTAATAAATGAAAAATACATGGAAATATAACCTGAGTACACGTCTTCGCTGAAGAATAAAAAACAAATAACCAACCAAGGGTGATAATTTTTGTTTCGCTTTCTTTTTAAAATCTAAATTATCTGCCCCTGATTGGTGCAGCGCATGCGCGGACAGCTTAAAGAGACAGCCTTCCGTTTGAGATCCCGGGCCGACAATGAACTGCACTTTGGGTAACGAGTTAATTCGCGCATCAAAGTCAGCACTAATTACTGGGGAGCCCGATCAGCTGTCAAGTGGTTGTACGGCAACCCGGCTCAACCCGACACGTATGGCTGGTACAAATCGGCACGACAACCAGGTCATGATTAAAACATTAGAACTACCCGATCCAAAAGGGTTGGATTATCCAACACAACCGAATGCAACCTTTAACGATTGGATTGTTTACAATTATTTTTCCGATCATCAAGAAAAGAGGAACTTTGGCGATACCAGTTAAAACTAAACCTAATCGTATTCAAACTTGATTCAACCGGCACTAACTAACTGACCCAACCGGCACTACCTAACCCAACCGGCACTACCTAACCCAACCGGCACAGATTGACTCAACCGGCATAACCTGACCCAACCGGAACAACCGGCACAACCTGACCCAACCGGCACAACTTGACCCAACCGGCACAACCTGACCCAACCGGCACAACCGGCACAACCTGACCCAACCGGCACAACCTGACCCAACCGGAACAACCGGCATAACCTGACCCAACCGGCACAACCCGACCCAACCGGAACAACCGGCACAACCTGACCCAACCGGCACAACCTGAACCCAACCGGCACAACCTAACCCAACCGGCACAACCTGACCCAACCGGCACAACCCGACCCAACCGGCACAACCGGCATAACTTGACCCAACCGGCACAACCTGACCCAACCGGCACAACCGGCATAACTTGACCCAACCGGCACAACCTGACCCAACCGGCGCAGTTTTAGCATTCACAGACCGTCCTATTGAGATAATCCTTGATCCCCTCTCTAGACATTCGATACACATAGAATCTTGATGAGCTTTCACCCTCTTTCGTAGAGGGAACACAGGTTTAAAGTTTTCATCTTAGCTACTTTCTAACGCCTCTCATAAAATTGCCGGCTAACATACATACTAGTGTGGTATTTATTTTACTAAACATAGAAAGTTGTGAGAATATATTGCATTTGAAAGCAGAGATCCGTGACTACTGTTTTCAACCATTTTGGTTTCGGTTTATGTAATGGGAACATAGATGCTAGATACAAACCAATCTAAAACAAGCATGAGTAAGATGTACCCATTCTATTTCATGTGTGTATTTTTGTGTGTTTGTTTATTTGTGTGTAATGCATATGATACATGTTGCACAGTATGTTGTGTTAGTGTCAAATATGTTCATGAATATGTGTAAGGCTTGATACTTTGAGTGTTTGACATTTGTGACATGTTTCTCATATGTCAGTGTGATGTCCTTACATGTTTGTGTCATTTTTGTGTCATGTTTGTGACATGCTTGTGTCATGTTTGTGTCATTTTATGTCATGTTTGTGTCATTTTATGCCATGTTTGTGTCATGTTTGTGTCATGTTTGTGTCATGTTTGTGTCATGTTTGTGTCATGTTTGTGTCATGTTTGTGTCATGTTTGTAACGTCATGTTTGTAACGTCATGATTGTGTCATTTTGTGTCATGTTTGTGTCATGTTTGTGTCATTTTGTGTCATGTTTGTAACGTCATGCTTGTGTCATGTTTGTGTCATTTTGTGTCATGTTTGTGTCATGTTTGTGTCATGTTTGTGTCATGTTTGTGTCATGTTTGTGTCATGTTTGTGTCATGTTTGTGTCATGTTTGTGTCATGTTTGTGTCAAGCTTGTGTCATGATTGTGTCATGTTTGTAACGTCATGCTTGTGTCATGTGTCTGACATGTGTCGTATTGTTTACATAATTTTGTCATCTTTCTTTTATCTCTGTTTTATCTTGGTTTTATGTTTGTTTATGTTTGTATAACATTACCTGCCATGACTCTATCATAACTTTATGTTTGTATTATATTTGTACCAAACTTGCATCATGCTTGTATTATACTTGTATAATGCTTGTATCTTGCTTGTATTATATTTGTACCACACTTGCATCATCCTTGTATCATACTTGTATAATGCTTGTACCTTGCTTGTAATATTAAACCACTGACACCTACTATACGCGTCACCCTAATCCAGTACACTTTATTTGCTAACATTACTTCCCTTGTGACAACAAACTCAAACATTCGATTAATTCTGTTTGCCAACAAAATAAATGGGATTTGGTGAGAGAGACGAATTGTGTGTTGATGTATGTAATCGATGATCGGTCAAAACAAATACTTCCCATGCAAAACTACTTTGTCTTCAAATATTTTCGTTTCTTTTTATATTTAATTCAAATTCTAGATCGTTCCATCTTTCTGTCCGAATTCCCAATTTTATTTTTCATCATTGTCACCCTTTTAGTCTTAAAATACTTAAGTTTAGAGTTCCCTCGATTCCCCCCCCCCCCCTTCCCCCCTCAATCTGTACTGGTATCTGATTTCATTATATTTAAAATTATTTTTTGCTATTTTTCGAAGCTTTTATTTTTTTTTAAAGCAAACACTTGGGCCCTGTTAGGTCAAATGTCCCAAAAGTTTTAATTAAATAGGCGCTGTTGTAAACTGTCCCCTCCAAAAATGAAACAACTGACTGGTCAGCAACACGCCCATCCGCTTTTGCCCCCTGATTCATGCCAGGTACTCATTAGAGCTGAGTACACTTAAAATAGTCAAACAGAGACATATCGGAAATAGATATGAAATAGATATTTATATTCGTACGTAAGCAATCATACGCTCTACAATTTGGCTCTTCATGCATTTGCACGTTTTGTCAAAGTTTTACCTTCATTAACCTTACCCGTCTTAATTAAAACGGTTTAGTTTAATGACAGTTACCATTTCCATACCCATTTTAATTACGTAAAGAAAAAGACACAATTTGCCATCACAAACAGAACAAGACACACATGGCCATCACAAACAGAACAAGACACACATGGCCATCACAAACAAAACAAGACATACCTAACCATCACAAACAGAACAAAACATACCTGACCATCACAAACAGAACAAGACTAACCTGGCCAAAACAAACAGAACAAGACATACCAAACCATCACAAACAAAACAAGACATACCTAACCATCACAAACAAAACAAGACATACCTAACCATCACAAACAGAACAAAACATACCTGACCATCACAAACAGAACAAGACTAACCTGGCCAAAACAAACAGAACAAGACATACCAAACCATCACAAACAAAACAAGACATACCTAACCATCACAAACAGAACAAAACATACCTGACCATCACAAACAGAACAAGACTAACCTGACCATCACAAACAGAACAAGACATACCGGCCATCACAAACAGAACAAGACATACATGGCCATCACAAACAAAACAAGACATACCTAACCATCACAAACAGAACAAAACATACCTGACCATCACAAACAGAACAAGACATACCGGCCATCACAAACAGAACAAGACACACATGGCCATCACAAACAGAACAAGACATACCTGGCCAGAACAAGACAAACCTGGCCAAAACAAACAGAACAAGACTAACCTGACCATCACAAACAAAACAAGACATACCTAACCATCACAAACAAAACAAGACATACCTAACCATCACAAACAGAACAAAACATACCTGACCATCACAAACAGAACAAGACTAACCTGGCCAAAACAAACAGAACAAGACATACCTAACCATCACAAACAAAACAAGACATACCTAACCATCACAAACAGAACAAAACATACCTGACCATCACAAACAGAACAAGACTAACCTGACCATCACAAACAGAACAAGACATACCGGCCATCACAAACAGAACAAGACACACATGGCCATCACAAACAGAACAAGACATACATGGCCATCACAAACAGAACAAGACATACCTGGCCAGAACAAGACAAACCTGGCCAAAACAAACAGAACAAGACTAACCTGACCATCACAAACAGAACAAGACATACCGGCCATCACAAACAGAACAAGACACACATGGCCATCACAAACAGAACAAGACATACCTGGCCATCACAAACAGAACAAGACATACCGGCCATCACAAACAGAACAAGACATACCGGCCATCACAAACAGAACAAGACACACATGGCCATCACAAACAGAACAAGACATACCGGCCATCACAAACAGAACAAGACATACCGGCCATCACAAACAGAACAAGACACACATGGCCATCACAAACAGAACAAGACATACCTGGCCATCACAAACAGAACAAGACAAACCTGGCCAAAACAAACAGAACAAGACTAACCTGACAATCACAAACAGAACAAGACATACCGGCCATCACAAACAGAACAAGACACACATGGCCATCACAAACAGAACAAGACATACCTAACCATCACAAACAAAACAAGACATACCTAACCATCACAAACAGAACAAAACATACCTGACCATCACAAACAGAACAAGACTAACCTGGCCAAAACAAACAGAACAAGACATACCAAACCATCACAAACAAAACAAGACATACCTAACCATCACAAACAGAACAAAACATACCTGACCATCACAAACAGAACAAGACTAACCTGACCATCACAAACAGAACAAGACATACCGGCCATCACAAACAGAACAAGACACACATGGCCATCACAAACAGAACAAGACATACTTGGCCATCACAAACAGAACAAGACATACCTGGCCAGAACAAGACAAACCTGGCCAAAACAAACAGAACAAGACTAACCTGACCATCACAAACAAAACAAGACATACCTAACCATCACAAACAAAACAAGACATACCTAACCATCACAAACAGAACAAAACATACCTGACCATCACAAACAGAACAAGACTAACCTGGCCAAAACAAACAGAACAAGACATACCTAACCATCACAAACAAAACAAGACATACCTAACCATCACAAACAGAACAAAACATACCTGACCATCACAAACAGAACAAGACTAACCTGACCATCACAAACAGAACAAGACATACCGGCCATCACAAACAGAACAAGACACACATGGCCATCACAAACAGAACAAGACATACATGGCCATCACAAACAGAACAAGACATACCTGGCCAGAACAAGACAAACCTGGCCAAAACAAACAGAACAAGACTAACCTGACCATCACAAACAGAACAAGACATACCGGCCATCACAAACAGAACAAGACATACATGGCCATCACAAACAGAACAAGACATACCTGACCATCACAAACAGAACAAGACATACCGGCCATCACAAACAGAACAAGACATACCGGCCATCACAAACAGAACAAGACATACCGGCCATCACAAACAGAACAAGACACACATGGCCATCACAAACAGAACAAGACATACATGGCCATCACAAACAGAACAAGACATACCTGGCCAGAACAAGACAAACCTGGCCAAAACAAACAGAACAAGACTAACCTGACCATCACAAACAGAACAAGACATACCGGCCATCACAAACAGAACAAGACATACATGGCCATCACAAACAGAACAAGACATACCTGACCATCACAAACAGAACAAGACATACCGGCCATCACAAACAGAACAAGACATACCGGCCATCACAAACAGAACAAGACATACCGGCCATCACAAACAGAACAAGACACACATGGCCATCACAAACAGAACAAGACATACATGGCCATCACAAACAGAACAAGACATACCTGGCCATCACAAACAGAACAAGACAAACCTGGCCAAATCAAACAGAACAAGACTAACCTGACAATCACAAACAGAACAAGACTAACCTGGCCAAAACAAACAGAACAAGACATACATGGCCATCACAAACAGAACAAGACATACCTGACCATCACAAACAGAACAAGACATACCGGCCATCACAAACAGAACAAGACATACATGGCCATCACAAACAGAACAAGACATACCTGACCATCACAAACAGAACAAGACATACCGGCCATCACAAACAGAACAAGACATACCGGCCATCACAAACAGAACAAGACATACCGGCCATCACAAACAGAACAAGACATACCGGCCATCACAAACAGAACAAGACATACATGGCCATCACAAACAGAACAAGACATACCTGACCATCACAAACAGAACAAGACATACCGGCCATCACAAACAGAACAAGACATACCGGCCATCACAAACAGAACAAGACATACCGGCCATCACAAACAGAACAAGACATACCTGGCAATCATTAACAGAACAAAACATACCTGGCCACCACAAACAAAACAAGACATACCGGCCATCACAAACAGAACAAGACATACCGGCCATCACAAACAGAACAAGACATAACTGGCAATCATTAACAGAACAAAACATACCTGGCCATCACAAACAAAACAAGACATACCGGCCATCACAAACAGAACAAGACATACCGGCCATCACAAACAGAAAAAGACATACCGGCCATCAAAAACAGAACAAGACATACCTGGCCAGAACAAGACATACCTGGCCATCACAAACAAAACAAGACATACCTGGCCATTATTAACAGAACAAGACAAACCTGGACAACACAAACAGAACAAGACATACCTGGCCAGAACAAGACATACATGCCCATCACAAACAGAACAAGACATACCTGGCCATCACAAACAAAACAAGACATACCTAACCATCACATACAAAACAAAACATACCTGGCCATTATTAACAGAACAAGACAAACCTGGACAACACAAACAGAACAAGACAAACCTGGCCAAAACAAACAGAACAACACTAACCTGACCATCACAAACAGAAAAGACATACCTGCCCATCTCAAACAGAACCCGGACACAAAAACGTCGGATTAAATAAAAAATAAATCACCTCCGCACGTCGGAAATTTCTTCGCCTTTTGTCGAATCGTATTTTTTCATAATTAAATTTTTTTATCGCCTTTTTCCCCATCTTCTTTTCTCTCGATCGTCCATCTAGAGGAGCCAGGAGAAACCAGAAGATGTATGGTCATTGGTGAATCTCATTCTTATCACCTTCTCGCTCCATCTCCCCCACACCTCCCAACCCCCACCCACACATTTCTTCTCACAATCCGTCCCGCCATCCATCTTGTCCTTAGAAAGAAAAAAAAAACCACGTCCAGTAAAGACATTGTCTACGTTTTTTTTTTCTCAAAACGAAAATAGACAGTCTTCGAATTTTTACGTTAAAACTAGTTTAGAATTTAGATGTATGTTATCGGTTGTTTTTACTTTCTCGTATATACGTAGTATAGAGAAAGTATTGTAATCGTGCAAAAAAAAAAATCGAGATTTTTACAAATCTCGACGTTTTACACCTCACTGATACGGAAAAACATAATTTTGCAATCTTGTCCGTATGTCTGTGTGTGTGTCTGTGTGTGTGTCTGTCCGTGTGTAAACACGATAACTTGAGTACCGTTACAGCTAGGTTGATGAAATTTCATATATAAGTATTTTATCAAAATCGTAGATCCGTATCAACTTTTGAGCGATTTCCGATAACCGGAAGTGGTACTTTTCCTACTTTGAATTTTTTAAAAGCCTATAACTTGAGTACTATTTCAGATCGATAAATGAAATTTCACATGTAAGTAAAGGATCTAATTCTCTACCTTCTGTAAAATTTTGAGTAATTTCCGTTGACTGGAAGTAGTAATTTACGCTACTTCCGATTTCTCAAAAAACTAATGTAAATTTTAAAAGTACTAATAATATTGCGCACTATTATGCGCTTTTTTTTATTTGCGTTCACTTGGTGTGCAATTAATTTGTCTACGAGATTTTATTCTATTTTTAAAACTTTAAGTATTTAAAATGGATTAAAAATCATGTCTATAGCCCGAGTTTCCATCCCCTGTTATTTTATATAAGAACTAGAATACCCGTCATCCGTTGGATAACTGTGGGTTTTCGGGGGTCATCCATCAAAAAACATCACGTCTGTCACTCAGAGGCATAGCGACCCTTCCCGGCGCCCGGGGACAAAGTTTTCGATTTGAACCCCCCCCCCTCAAACTTTTGATGTGCAATTCCCCCCCCCCCCCCCACTCAAACTTTCGATTTGAACCCCCCTCAACCTATCAATTTATTTTTCCAAACCATTTTGGCGCCCCAACATATGTCCCCCCCCCTTCCCCCCTCCACCTCCACCTCCCCACCCCCGCCTCCCCTTCCCCCCCCCCCCGCCTCCCCTCCCCACCCCCCGCCTCCCCTCCCCTACCGTCCCCCCCCCCCCCCTCCTCGGTACGCTACTGCAGTGTCACTTATCGTCACAAAAAACAGACCCCACATTCAAATATATGTTTTTTATCTTTTAAAAACACCGAAAACACCGATTTCGGACTATCCCTTCATAAACTGACGTCACAGGTGACCTACTCAACTCTACTTCACCTGCCCAGTGTCCTGCCAAGTCTCAGACAACATGTTTTTATCGTTTAAAAAACAATTCCAGCCGAGCATGTATCTGACCACACTATCCTTTCATATGCTTAGGACAAAGAAACAGATGAACTCTACTTCACCTGCCCTGTATCTTGCCAAGTTCAGATAGGCAACGTTATCATTCACATCTAAAAAAAAAATTGAAAAAAAAAATTTCATTGACATATTGGTCTAGAACCCGTGCCTCCTGCATGAGAGCTGACTACGCTACCATTTTAGCTATTTACTCGTGACGTCACAAGTGAATTTTTATACTATACTATGTGTCTCCTTATGCAACTTGATTTACGCGTATAGATTCTAGATCTAGATCTAAAAATAAGTCTAGTAGTACTAACTTTCAAATTAAATTTTATCTTAAATAAGCCAAACAAAGATTTATATAAAATAATTAAGGCCTGAAATAGATTCTAGATGTAGAATTTACATTGAATCTAGTGACCTACATCTAGGCTAGATCTAGATCTAGGCTAGATTCATAAATTTCCTTCGATAGCTGATCTTTAGATCTAGAGAAATTTATCGTAAAACTAAATGAAAAAGACAGTTGAAAATTGATATAAGTGTTGGAACGTAATAAATACAGCAAACGGACGTATTGTTAAAGTTATGACCGACAGAAAATTAGATTTAGAACGCGTTAAACTTTTGAATGGGAACGCAATTTTCTTCAATAGACGCCGCCATTTTATTGTACTAAAGAGTAAACAAAAACCTGTGACGTCACTTTTCCCACAAAGTTTAGTCAAGGTTTTAACATTTTAAAAAAAAATGGGTTATTCTGCGTAGGAATAAATCAATAAATTAATTAACGTCTATAAATAAATTTGTGATCAACAGTCTGTCTGCATTAAAAAATTATTCTCTACCTGCATACCATTTTACAGCTTTCCAGATAGAGTCGAACATATCACAATTTTCGATCAGGCAAACAAACAAATAAATATTCAAACATGTAAACAAACTTGACTTTTAGTAGTATATAGATATTCGAGAAAGTTTAGGGGAGATCACTCCCGGTTTATTTAAAATGACGAAGTGCGTAATCAATTTAATTTTAATTAAAGTTCAAGCGATTGTCACTCCATCGCGATAAACTATACGCCGGGATAAAAATACATAGAATTTAAGTGAAAGGTCTAGGTAGAATGGGCTATCATTTCCTTCTTGGGTTAATACTGAGGCTGATCAGTTGTTAATTAAATCGAAGAAAACGTATTGTTAAATTTCAATTATGAAGTACCTTACATCTTAGTTAATGATGCAATGGCTTCTTGTTTCTGGTCAGTTTCTTTTTTGTCATTTTAAGCGGATGGCTTTGGTCACTGGGATGGTCAACATAACGTTACTTTATAGCAAATACCTGGCTATTGAAAAACCGTTGCTTTGTTGATCTAAAACTAGGATTTATAAAAAAAATCATCGAATAACTGTGTCTACGACCTAAACTCCTCGACCTTTGTGTCCATGACCTTTGTGTCCACGACCTGTGTCTACAACCTGTGTGTCCACGCGACCCCGTCTACATCCGCCACACATACTGTACTGGTCTAATCCTCCTCCCCACCCCCTCCCCCACCCTTCCCTTTCCAATGTCAATAAGCAACGTCATTTGTTGACAGGCAGGAAACGCCTGCGGCTGTTGCAGGCAGATTGTTATCAATCCCGCAGTAAGCTTCCCACCCCCCCCCCCCCACAAGATAAATAGTTTCTTATATAAAAAAAAAAGTTGAGATAGAACAACCACGGCACAGAAATTCCCATTGTGTGCGTACCATATTCAAGGACTTCACTACAAAGGCAAGCAACGTACAGCCCACAGTTCAAAACTTTCACAGCATGAATATTTTATACCGATAAACTTTGTTATGTTTTCAATTTTAGTTCTATCAGATAGATCGATGTACGGTATTTACTATATCAAATGATGTTTTTAATAAACCGGGAGTGATCTCCCCTAAACTTTCTCGTATATTCATATACGAGAAAAATGGCCCGTTGAGGAAGGATACAACGGTCGCTAGGTTGATAGTGCTGTCTATTTTCTCTAAACTAAAACCAAAACCAAAATCACCACCTTAATTCAATTTAACCGGAAACGAAAAATGACATTGAAAACGGATTTTTATCCAGAATCGGTATTTTAATTTATACAAAATATAGTCATAGGCATATCCCTGAACCATGCACCTAATCTCATTCATGACAAAAGTCGCATTTAGAGTTTCTTTCAGGCAACTCTACTTGGGAGGAGGGGGCTCCGCCCCCCCCCCACCCCAAAACATGTCTATAGTCCTACTCAACGAAATATAATTATATACTTTTTCCAGTGTCCGCCCCCTCCCAGAAAATTCTACCCCCACCCCCCCCCCCCCCCCCCCCCAAAAAAAATTCAAGTACCCCCACCCCTCGCCTGGGAGGAAAAAGTCTGAAAGAAACACTGGTCGCATTTGTAGATCATACAAACTTAAGGAAGAACCTGGGCGGGGAAGAGATGCATGAAAAAAACTGTGCATGCTAAACACTTTTTAGATTAGAAAAAGTTTCCTCCTCCGGGGAGGAAAAAGTCTGAAAGAAACAAGGTGTCGCGTTAGCCACTACCCGAAGAAATGCACGAAAGAAACTGCAAGCAAACCACTTTTTAGATAAGACACATTAATTAGGTGGTAATTTTTATTTTAGAGTATCGATGAAGAAATTTCTTTTGAGTTGGGGTGGGGGGGGGGCGGCTTAGACGTTGTTTCTCGAGGGTGGGGCTTCGCCCCTACCCGAAGAATTGTATGAAAGAAACTCTTGACGCAAACCACTTAGATTAGACAAAATTGGCTTTTTAATTCAATGTTTACTGGAGAATCAATGACGTCATATTATTGTGTGCACTCTCACGGCTGTTGACTTTTTTCTACCATATGCTGAATATGACGTCATATTTCGCTTCCGCTTTACTGTGAGAGTTTTTAATTTGCTTGTGTTTTCTCTATAGCGTTCTTGTCAGATACATAGATAGATAGATAGATACATAGACAGACAGCGACACTATTAGTATTAATAAAACAACAGGGGATGGGAACTCCATTTTAAATACTTCAAGCTTTTAAAATAGAATAAAATCTCGTAAAAAAAAGAATTGCACACCAAGTGAACGCCAAATAAAATGTGCATAATAGTGCGCAATATTATTAGTACTTTATAATTTACATTAGTTTTTTGAGAAACCGGAAATAGCGTAAGTTACTACTTCCGGTCAATGGAAATTACTCAAAGTTTGACAGATGGTAGAGAATTAGATATTTTACTTACACGTGAAATTTCATTTATCTATCTGAAATAGTACTCAAGTTATAGACTTTTGAAAAATTCAAAGTAGAAAAAGTTTCCCTTCCGGTTATCGGAAATCGCTCAAAAGTTGACACCGATCTACGATTTTGAAAAAATACTTATATATGAAATTTAATCAACCTAGCTGTAACGGTACTCAAGTTATCGTGTTTACAGACACACAGACACACACACACACACATAACAAATTAGTTTTAGGCTTAAAAACAAATCTACACTTAAATTAAGAAATGTATATTTTCCGTTGTTTTTCACAGATTTTTTTTGTCGAGATTTCATAATTATATCGAACTTAAAAAAGGTAATACTATTTTTTAAAATTACTACAATTGTTTAAGGCGATCGCCGAGATGTGTTCTACCTCACTATTATGGATGGTGATTAACGTACACACAAGGCATGCAATGGGGCGTCTGGGCATTAATAAATGAAGAATCCGCGCACCAACAACTATGATCCAAGAGAGAAAAAACAGTTCACCGCAGTCGAATTGATTGAAATAGCAATGTAAACAGAAAGTGTTATTTCAACGCCAAGGGTAGACAAAGGTACAGAATATAGTCCAAGTAAAGACAATAACAATCGCCTGTGTGGTCGAATAATGGTCCTTGTTGTGTTTGAGGTCTTTACTTGGACTATATTCTGTACCTTTGTCTACCCTTGGCGTTGAAATAACACTTTCTGTTTACATTGCTATTTCAGTTACAACGCCTGCTTCCACCCCTCACCATGTTTTCGAATTGATTGAGCATTCGCTAGTATTTAATTTTGTTATCTCCCCTGGTTTTATTGAACTTAGATTTGTAATTACCTTTTTAAAGACTAATCTTATTTCTAATTAGATTAAACATTTGATATGTTTGAATTATCATAGGAGACGAACGTTAACAACAATCATTATATTGGAAGTAAGTCAAATCTGAGTTACATCCCACAAACAAACAAACAGACAAACGAACAGACATTGTAAACTAAATAAAAGTTAATAAACACAAGGTTTATTTACATAATGTATCTATCTCTGGAGTAACAACCGATTTAGATTTTACTTTTATATATAAAGACAATCTTTGTTTATTTTCATAATTTAATGCATTTAAAATATTTTTTTAAGAAAGATATTAATTCTTGTTTAGTTTAATTAGCATTTATTGCTGAATTATCAGTTGTGTCGCTTTAACTAGGGAAAATAACACAAATATTTTTGATAATGCTGAAGTTAATGTTAGGTGTCCGCATGCTAGGTTAAATACAGCACTAATTAGCACATTTATTTCAAGATTTAGTAGATTGTTTAATTAAGTTGTATAGCTATTTCAACAAATGTCTGTTGACAAAATCACTGCAAAGATGTGGTTCAAACAAAAGATACTTTTTAAAAGCAGCTCAGTGTTCTGCTTCATTCTTAGGTGTTGGAAGGGATATCCTCCAACACAGTTGAGTATTACGTGTCAATATGTAAAGTTGACTCAGATTTCATTCTTCTTTTCTTTTTGGATTTGCTTCCATAGCCTTTGTCCAACCAAGAACAAACTACAAGACAGCAGTTGTTTGATTTTGGAGTTGTCTCTCCTAGATGGGTTGCTGTCCCTAGCTATCGAGGATTCAACCTCGAGACTTTTCGGTTTAGCAGCCCTGATCTATACCGGATTGACCACGCTGACCACTTTACTACACAGTGACGTCACAAATTCTCATCCCGACCTTCGTGGCTCTTTGTCAAATGTCCCCCACACCATAATACATTTTTTAATCCTCGTTTTTGGACGACCTGTTAATCTAACCCAAGTTTAATTATTTACCTGTGATTATAATTTACTATCATATTGCGGATGTAGCTTCAGAGATCTTACTAGTTAACAAAGAGAACCGAATCCACTTGAATGTAGCTTCAGAGATCTCACTAGTTAACAAAGAGAACCGAATCCACTTGAATGTAGCTTCAGAGATCTCACTAGTTAACAAAGAGAACCGAATCCACTTGAATGTAGCTTCAGAGATCTCACTAGTTAACAAAGAGAACCGAATCCACTTGAAGTTGAATTAAGGGCTGTGTGAGCCTGCCTTTGTGATTAGCTTTGTTAATTATCAAATAGCCAGGGGCGGGCGGGGTATGAAAAGAGAAGAAATCACGAGGGAAAGAAGAGAAGAAGGTGATCAGGTATTTTGGTCGGCTGATGTAATGGTAGGGTCGGGTGATGGGGGTGACTATGGGGTGGGGGATCATGGGTGGGAGAGGGGGTGGGGGATGGGGCGGGAGATGGGGTGACCATGGGGTGGTAGACAGTGCCGGCGCCAGGTTATTTAGCGCCCTAGGCAAAACATATTAAAACGCGCCCTTTCACACAAATAATTACTAAAACATATGTATAAGAAAACAATTAATTAAAAGTGACAGATTAATTTATTATTAATTGCATACACGTTATAGAGTGGTCTAGTGGTAGAGAGCTGGACTGCTAACCCGTAAGTCTCTAGTTCGAATCCGGGTTCAAGCCAGTAAAACGTCCCTGAGTCCACACAACTCTGATGGGTACCTAACTCACGTTAGGGAAAGTAAAGGCGGCTGGGCATAGTGCTGACCACACTATTTCTTCATATGCCAAGGTCACAGAAACAAGTGAACTCTACTTCACTTGCCCCTTAGTCCGTCAGGTTTGAATCAAATTTTACTTGCCTCCTTCGTCTCAAAAGTTTGTACTAATTCCTTCAATTTTGCAAGCGTAATCACATTTTTATTGAAATTGTTGCTACGTAACTAGTCTACTTTCTACTTTACGACATAGACAATTAATTAGATGTTTAATTTACGACTAAGACTGTATGTCTACTAACATTAATTATTGCAATCTACAACAGCTACTGATGTATTTGGTTTTCAATTTGATAATGCTAAAAAAAACTTCCAAACTATTTTGTTCAGAACTTAAGCTCTATATAATTTTTACAATAGCAAATAATAACTTAAAGTTGTATTTATATGTAAGCGGTCAACCTAAGGTGCAGGAATTTGAAATGAATGTAAAGTTAAGGAACGATTTATCTCTCGTTTGAAAATCCAAAAAACAAAATTTTATTCAAGGGAAATAACTTTCACAAGAATAGCTAAATTAACCAAGTGTTACTAAGACATGCTTGAAAAACATAATAAAACGATATAAATTTCATTACTTAATGATTATAATAAATATTTTATGTCAGCTATATAATCTTGTAGAAACAGTATATTTCACCATTGAATACTTATCTGTAGGTTTCGTTTGAAAGTCTAAAAACGGTAGCTTTATTATAACATACTTTTATTCAATTTTGATGACATACTTTCTACTGTCTAGCTCACCGTTAAATAGTAGATCTATATAAAATTTTGGATCCCCTAAATAAAGGGACGCCTTTTCAAACAGTCAAAAACGGTTAACTGGTTTAGCTATTGCTAGAATTATTGATTAAATGTAAAAAAATATAATCTGAAAAAACAAAGTTTACGGTTACTTATAAATTCCATCCTATTTAATATTATATATTAATACTTTATGAGTGGTAATATAGATTCCTAAAAAAATTGAAGATTTTTCAACTAGAGAACCCTACCTTTCTTGTAGTGTGTTACGTACTGAATTGAAATCATCTAACTTACGATAAACTCGACTACTCGATATACTCTACTACATTCACAACACATATATTATTTAAACTTCGATAACTAAACATAACTAGACTCGATGGTCCAGAACCACGACACCAACTCGTTTAACTTCCCCCAGCTCTACAAACGGTACTCCCAATCAACAACGATTTCACTGGACCTACTACTACACTTTATCGCTCAATATAATTCGATACCTTAATACCACAAGAATCAATCATCCCGAACTCCAGAACTACTATACTTCATCACCTGCATTCTCATTTCTCTTACAAAACATATTCCACTTGACTCTAGACCTACAACTACAAAACAGCCGAATAAAAATTATGATACCTTAACACTTCGATTCTTTATACCTACGAAACCATATCAGCAACAGCCCTTCGCCGTTACTCCCAAATCTAAACGATTCATTAAAACTTACCAAACAAGTACAATACTTTGAACATTACGTCAATACAAAACTTTATACACCAGGACAGATTTCTAATTCAAAGTCATAGAAAATGAGACTTACAAGCCCTATTAAAATTAAATAACCGTTTAAAATGTTCGAAATTTAAATAACAAACTACTACATCAATTATGTGACACCAAATTAAAAATGCAAAGTGACTGGTAAAAAGCGCTCCGACCTTTCCAAATTAAGGATGTGGGGTTGAATTTTTACCAACGTGAATAAATATAGGCCTATATAGACCTAACTTTGAGGGGGGGGGGGAGGGGGGCAAAATTGATAGTTCGTCCTTGCTGCCGAAATAGATCGCTACTCCTTTATAAAAGTTATTAATAATTAAGTACTTTTTGAAATTAGCGATTAAACATTTTGCGCCCCACTAAGGATGGCGCCCTAGGCGACCACCTAGTTCGCCTTATAGGTAGCCCCAGCCCTGGTGGTAGATAAGGTGACCATGGGGCAGTAGATGGAATGACCATGGGGCAGTAGATGGAGTGACCATGGGGAAGTAGATGGAGTGACCATGGGGAAGTAGATGGGTTGACCATGGGACAGTAGATGGGTTGACCATGAGGCAGTAGATGGGTTGACCATGGGGAAGTAGATGGGTTGACCATGGGGCAGTAGATGGGTTGACCATGGGGCAGCAGATGGAGTGACCATGGGGCAGTAGATGGGGTGACCATGGGGCAGTAGATGGGTTGACCATGGGACAGTAGATGGGTTGACCATGGGGCAGTAGATGGGTTGACCATGGGGAAGTAGATTGGTTGACCATGGGGCAGTAGATGGGTTGACCATGGGCCAGTAGATGGGTTGACCGTCGGACAGTAGATGGAGTGACCATGGGGCAGTAGATGGGTTGACCATGGGGAAGTAGATGGAGTGACCATGGGGAAGTAGATGGAGTGACCATGGGGCAGTAGATGGAATGACCATGGGGCAGTAGATGGGTTGACCATGGGGAAGTAGATGGAGTGACCATGGGCCATTAGATGGGGTGACCATGGGACAGTAGATGGAGTGACCATGGGGAAGTAGATGGAGTGACCATGGGGCAGTAGATGGGTTGACCATGGGGCAGTAGATGGGTTGACCATGGGGCAGTAGATGGGTTGACCGTAGGGCTGTGGATGGAGTGACCATGGGGCAGTAGATGGGTTGACCATGGGGCAGTAGATGGGTTGACCATGGGGCAGTAGATGGGTTGACCATGGGGCAGTAGATGGGTTGAACATGGGGCAGTAGATGGGTTGACCGTAGGGCTGTGGATGGAGTGACCATGGGGCAGTAGATGGGTTGACCATGGGGCAGTAGATGGGTTGACCATGGGGCAGTAGATGGGTTGACCATGGGGCAGTAGATGGGTTGACCATGGGGCAGTAGATGGAGTGACCACGGGGCAGTAGATGGGTTGACCATGGGGCAGTAGATGGAGTGACCATGGGGAAGTAGATGGAGTGACCATGGGGAAGTAGATGGAGTGACCATGGGGCAGTAGATGGGTTGACCATGGGGCAGTAGATGGGTTGACCATGGGGCAGTAGATGGGTTGACCATGGGGCAGTAGATGGAGTGACCATGGGGCAGTAGATGCAATGACCATGGGGCAGTAGATGGAGTGACCATGGGGAAGTAGATGGAGTGACCATGGGGCAGTAGATGGGTTGACCGTAGGGCTGTGGATGGAGTGACCATGGGGAAGTAGATGGAGTGACCATGGGGCAGTAGATGGGTTGACCATGGGACAGTAGATGGAGTGACCATGGGGAAGTAGATGGAGTGACCATGGGGCAGTAGATGCAATGACCATGGGGCAGTAGATGGAGTGACCATGGGGAAGTAGATGGAGTGACCATGGGGCAGTAGATGGGTTGACCATGGGGCAGTAGATGGGTTGACCGTAGGGCAGTAGATGGAGTGACCACGGGGCAGTAGATGGGTTGACCATGGGACAGTAGATGGAGTGACCATGGGGAAGTAGATGGAGTGACCATGGGGCAGTAGATGGGTTGACCATGGGGCAGTAGATGGGTTGACCATGGGGCAGTAGATGGGTTGACCGTAGGGCTGTGGATGGAGTGACCATGGGGCAGTAGATGGGTTGACCATGGGGCAGTAGATGGGTTGACCATGGGGCAGTAGATGGGTTGACCATGGGGCAGTAGATGGGTTGACCATGGGGCAGTAGATGGAGTGACCACGGGGCAGTAGATGGGTTGACCATGGGACAGTAGATGGAGTGACCATGGGGAAGTAGGTGGAGTGACCATGGGGCAGTAGATGGGTTGACCATGGGGCAGTAGATGGGTTGACCATGGGGCAGTAGATGGGTTGACCATGGGGCAGTAGATGGAGTGACCACGGGGCAGTAGATGGGTTGAGCATGGGACAGTACATGGAGTGACCATGGGGAAGTAGATGGGTTGAGCATGGGGCAGTAGATGGAGTGACCATGGGGAAGTAGATGGGTTGAGCATGGGACAGTACATGGAGTGACCATGGGGCAGTAGATGGGTTGACCATGGGGCAGTAGATTGAGTGACCATGGGGAAGTAGATGGAGTGACCATGGGGAAGTAGATGGGTTGAGCATGGGACAGTAGATGGGTTGAGCATGGGGCAGTAGATGGAGTGACCATGGGGAAGTAGATGGAGTGACCATGGGGCAGTAGATGGGTTGACCATGGGGCAGTAGATGGGTTGACCATGGGGCAGTAGATGAAGTGACCATGGGGCAGTAGATTGGTTGACCATGGGGCAGTAGATGGGTTGAGCATGGGGCAGTAGATGGAGTGACCATAGGGCAGTAGATGGAGTGACCATAGGGCAGTAGATGGAGTGACCATGGGGCAGTAGATGGGTTGACCATGGGGCAGTAGATGGAGTGACCATGGGGCAGTAGATGGGTTGACCATGGGGCAGTAGATGGGTTGAGCATGGGACAGTACATGGAGTGACCATGGGGAAGTAGATGGAGTGACCATGGGGCAGTAGATGGGTTGACCATGGGGCAGTAGATGGGTTGAGCATGGGACAGTACATGGAGTGACCATGGGGAAGTAGATGGAGTGACCATGGGGCAGTAGATGGGTTGACCATGGGGCAGTAGATGGGTTGACCGTGGGTGGGAGACACGGCGACCATAAAATTAAAAAAAAAAATATTAACACATTCCTAAAGGGGGCGAAGACACGGGGCGGGGGGAAATGAAATTCGGTGCAATAACGTCCGCGTAGACCCGCATGCTCCGTGGAGCCAATAAGCTGCCAAGAAGTGGAGGCTAACGAGACATGAGGCTAGACGGAGTTAATAAAGTTGTCGTCCATTTGACGCCACGGGAGGTTGGCCTATCGTCTCAATTACGTGGGCCTACACTCTCTAGGCATTATTTTAACCCTCAAGATTTTAATCGAAATTATTTTAAAACTGTATTTTTTTTTCATTTAGAAAATATGAGTTATATAAAAATATCATATTTCAGAAAGTTTAATAGTCCTGTATTTTATTTATTAACATGCTAAACCGAAAAGTCTCGAGTTCGAACCTTCGGGCAGATGTGGCTCGTTAGCTGGGGACAGCCACTCTTCTAGGAGAGACAACTCCAAAATCAAACAACTGCTGCCTTGTAGTTTGTTCTTGGTTGAACAAAGGCTATGGAAGCAAATCCAAAAAGAAAAAGCAGGTTAAAATCGGAGTCAATGGCCTCAATGGCGCAAAACCAGTTGACACGTATCCTTAATTGTGATGGAGGCGTGGTCGAGTCGACAAAATTCGAAAAAAGTCTTGTGGTCAACCCTCTGGCAGATAAGGCTCGATCCCCTTCAACACTAAAAAATTAAAAACGAAGAAGAAGAAGATTTATTAACACTACAATGCTAAGGATTTAACAATAAAGCTGCCGAGCTACACCCGATTTGAAAATACAAATTACGCATCGTCACATTTTGTTACGTTTTTCTAAATCCCCACCATATATTGTCACATTTTTACAACCTCCCCACATCACCCATCTAACGTTACACTCTAATCTCACACATTGTCACAGTTTTACACGTTTCCCACACCACCCAAATATAGTCACACGCTAAACCACTTGCCATGTAACGTCACACCACATCACACTTTCAGCCTTTTACCACATTCCCCACCACACCACACATGTGTTAGAATTAGCTAAAGTCAGTAAAGTTCCTTTTTTCGAACCTGACGGTCCATTGAGCAAGTGAGGTAGAGTTCACTTGTTTCTGTGACCTCGGCATATGAAGAGATAGTGTGGTCAGCACTATGCCCAGCCGCCTTTACTTTCCCTAACTTGTGTTAAGTACCCATCAGAGTTGGGTCGATTCAGGGACGTTCTACTGACTTGAACCCGGATTCAAACTCTACTTTCTGGTTAGCACTCTAGCACTCTACCTCTAGACCACCCCATCTAGTACCCATTGCCCTTCTTTAATCACGTCATGTATGAACGCCATCCCCCACCCCCACTCACCCATCCCCTAGCTGTCTATACCACGTGATGTAGATTTGAAGAGACACGCGGAGCAAATAAACTGACACCTGATATAGGCTACGCGAGAACAGAGATAGTTTTGATGGGTAATTTGGGGCATCGGATATGAAATAATATGTACAGGCAAAATAATATTGTTTACATAGTTGTAATGTTTATGTTGATTCGGCGAGGTATAGATTTACGATATTTATTTTCATTCTCTGACATCTAAAGAACAATATATATGTGATTTAGGTAAGGTTATGACGTGACATGTTTATATGCATTCATAGAAGTCAAGACAGACATTGTTTTGATGATTTAGGTGAAATTAAGATAAAATATATCGACATTCATAGCAAGCTTGACAATGTGTATGTGATTTAGGTGAAATTAAGATACAATATGTTGACATTCATAGCAGGCTTTACAATGTTTTTGTAATTTATATGAAAGTAAGATAAAATATGTTGACATTCATAGCAGACTTTACAATGTTTTTGTGATTTAGGTGAAATTAAGATACAATATGTTGACGTTCATAGCAGGCTTTACAATGTTTTTATAATTTATATGAAAGTAAGATAAAATATGTTGACATTCATAGCAGGCTTGACAATGTTTTTAGAATAGGTGAAATTTGGATAAAATATGTTCATATTCATAGCAAGCTTTATATTCTTTTTATTTTAGTAGAGATAAGGATAAATTATGTCGATAATGGCCAGTTAATTTGTGTGTGATTTAGGTGAAATAAGGATAAAATAAATCGACATTCATTGCAGGCTAGATAATGCTTTTGTGATTTAGGTGAAATAAGGATAAAATATGTCGACATTCATGCATTCTGGACAAAATATGTGTCGTTGATTTAGGGTAGGTTTAGAAATATATATGCGTGTTTAACACAGGCTATAATTAGAAACTGTATAATAAATCCTCGTATTATTACTTTTATTATGTTTCCCTCCATAGCGTCGATTTAAATCTTCCTTTACACAACTCAATTAGCCAACAGTCTCTTCGCTTGACGTTATGTATTTCTGGAATCTCCAATTGTCTTTTCGACTGAACTTGCAGGCATGTTTCTATAATGTATAGACGTTCGACTTTTATTAGTTAACTACTTGCCTTGTATTATATGTGTGGGAAAATAGAAAGTATAAGAAATATTTCTACTAGCTTCATTAACTTTATTAGTATATTTTCGAGATATAATCAACACAGAATTCTTAAATGACATAATGTTTCTAATTGCCCACAGTTTCCGCTCTTTAAAGCACACAACCACCCCATTCACCCCCCCCCCCATAAACTTTTCTTCTTCCAGAGTTTTTACAAAACAATGAGACACCCCACCTTCCCCTACCACCATCTCCTAAAATAGCCACAACTTAGATTAAGATCAACAAAAAATTTTTCTATAATTTTAATACATGCAGTCACATCCCTCCTTCCCTCCTCCTCCCCTCCCACACCCCCCCTCTCCCTCACTTAGCCTATGGTCACTAAACTCTAACCTTTCTCCACCCACCTGTGACTCGAGAATTGTGACGTCATATACGGATTACCACATCCCCCGTGATAAAAAGGGAGAGAATGACACGTGTATTGGGTCAACAATATAAAGGCTGTCGTTTTCTGGGTGTAAAGAAAAAATAAATCGTCGCCTACGTGCGAAATCTGACAAATGTCACACAAATATAGACTAAATTTTTTAATGATTTTGTTTTACAAAATGTACATCCAGCCTTATTTAAAGGAAAAAAATCGAGATTCAATCAGTAAGCAAAACGGGCCAAACAGTGAAAATGTTCATGTAAAACTTAGAATTGTCTGTTTCTAATATCGCCCGTTTCTTTAACTAGCTAAGGGAGACAACAAAATAAACAGGGAAGACAACCAATATTTAAACTTTCTACATCTCACATCTCACGCCTGTATCTCATAAGTCTTCCAATACCTCCCCCATCAAACCCCTCCCACAAACCCACCCCACAACCACCTCCACCCCCACCTCTAAATCATTGCACACGATGTATAACCCAGCTATGACATCCCGAGTTACCTCGCCTTTCGATGGATGACGTCCCCTGTTTCAGCCCCCCACATCCATCTCACAATGTTCCATGTCTCGCGTCAATTCGCGAGCCAAGGAATGATTTATCTTCATGCATTACTTGTGCGTGAATGCATTAACTAACTTTAATAAGCTTTGGCTATTACAGTTTTGGGGAAGATTTTTGAACTCCTTATTTTTGTTTCCAAGGAACTTTTACAACATGTGTAACAGAGAACAAGCTATACTAGTTCGGGGAACATGTATTAATAGAACTATTCACTGGTGTGTTTATACAGTGGCCTAGCTAAAGATGGAGACTTGTGGTTCTCCCACAATACCACTGTAATATTGGCGGGCTGGAGTACTGTGTGTTTTAATTTGTGATAGCGATATTGTAGACTAAACATTGCTACGCAATACGGTATGAAAAACAGGTATATACTCCTTCTATCATCATCATCATCATCATCATCTTCGTTTCCCGTTTGTGCCCAAGACACATGAGACAGTTGAAATGTTTCAGTGACCTCCGCATAAGGGGGATAGTGTGGTCAGCACTAGTGCCCAGCCGCCTTTGATTCCCCAATGTGAGTCAGGTACCCATTAGAGCTGGGTGGACTCACAGGAGACCTACAGACTCAGTCCGAGATTCGAATTTTCGGGGAAGAGGTCGTAAGCTCTAGCATCCAAACGCTCTGATCCATCTACTGCCTCTATCCTGGGTTTTGAACATACCCAGTTTAGTGATAGTGGAAGCAAAATAAAATCTTTTTTAAAGAACTATAACAGGTCTCATGTAAAGAATATGGGCGGTGGTTAGGTTAAATCTTTTCCGTACTACGTTAAAATATGAAATTTTCGAAATGTGTAGTTTAAATGTTTATACCAACACATATATACACACACAAAGAATCAGATACACACAGAGTTAGAGAAAAAGAGAGAAACACGACCACACTAGTATCCATCACTAAAAGAAAAGAAACATTTATAAATAAATATAAAGTCGTGTTGCCTATCCTTGCAAATAACAAAAAAAAATGTCTGAATTTTAAATCTTTAAAATATGATACAAGTTAACATTTTCGGCTCATAGTTACAAAATAGAAATATTAATCACTTTATAAAAAAAAAGTTCAACACTGATGATAAATAGAAGCTTTATAATTATAAATCCTCTTCACTGCCACACTATTCAACATCATAATTAATTAACCTCGCAATTAGTGATTACATAATCAGCCTTGAACCAGCTTACTGTGGGATAGACGTGTACTTTACCATGTCGATTGATGGGGTCGTGTTCTTGTTGGTTTTTAGTGCTGGGTGTTGGGGGTGTCGACGGTGGTATTCGAAGGTGTCACTGGTGATATTTGATGGTGTCACTGGAGATATTTGATGGTGTTACTGGTGGAATTTAATGGTGTTACTGGTGGTATTTGATGGTGTTACTGGTGGTATTTGATGGTGTTACTGGTGGTATTTGATGGTGTTACTGGTGGAATTTAATGGTGTTACTGGTGGTATTTGATGGTGTTACTGGTGGTATTTGATGGTGTTACTGGTGGAATTTAATGGTGTTACTGGTGGAATTTGATGGTGTTACTGGTGGTATTTGATGGTGTTACTGGTAGCATTTGATGGTGACACTAGTGGTATTTGATGGTTTTACTGGTGGTATTTGATGGTGTTCTAGTGGTATTTGATGGTGTCACTAGTGGTATTTGGTTCCCAGAAAGAACCGCAACGGAAAAAAGCGCAACGGAAAAAAAGCGCAAAACAAAAAGCGCAACGGAAAAAAGCGCACACGGAAAAAAGCGCAAAGAGAAAAAAGCGCACACAGAAAAAAGCGCAAAGAGAAAAAAGCGCAAACAGAAAAAAGCGCAAAGAGAAAAAAGCGCACACAGAAAAAAGCGCAAAGAGAAAAAAGCGCAAACGGAAAAAAGCGCAAAGAGAAAAAAGCGCACACGGAAAAAAGCGCAAAGAGAAAAAAGCGCGCACAGAAAAAAGCGCAAAGAGAAAAAAGCGCACACAGAAAAAAGCGCAAACAGAAAAAAGCGCAAACGGAAAAAAGCGCAAACAGAAAAAAGCGCAAACGGAAAAAAGCGCAAAGAGAAAAAAGCGCACACGGAAAAAAGCGCAAACGGAAAAAAGAGCAAACGGAAAAAAGCGCAAACGGAAAAAAGCGCACACAGAAAAAAGCGCAAACGGAAAAAAGCGCAAACAGAAAAAAAAGCGCAAACAGAAAAATTCGCAACCAGAAAAAACACAACGAAAAATGTGCAAAAGAGAAATTTAGCACAAAGACCATATGGACTAGATGACACATTTATACATGACTGTTAGGGCTGCTGTGAGAGTGTCGTGTTTGATCACGTGATCTACTACCATTTAAAGCGTACCACTACCATGTGCATTTCTATCACCATGATACAGGCGATAATCGCTTTACACAATGCCTATTATTTTCTTGGTCAATAATTATTCAACTACTATTCTCGTATAAATAAACATAAACCTATCGACATTACACGAAGTATCTTTCACATTTTCCCTAGTCCGAACTATATATATATATATATATATATATATATATATATATATATATATATATATATATATATATATATATATATATATATAGTTTTGATGTATGTTTAAACAAGGATTTGTGTGAACGAATATTAGTGCGAAAGTTAATGACGCATTGAATAGTTACGCGGTTCGCAAGAATGAGACGTTTTAGTGTAGGTTCGTTGTTGTCGGGGAAAGAAGTTAAAAAGTACACTTTTTCTTGTTGTGTTAGAGTGATGTCGTAATGTAGTCCAGTCTTAGTATTGTTCGTTCAAGTCGTCCTTTGTAATGCAATAAATAGTCAAATTAGTGTCATCCTGTCGAATCATTTGTATACCTTGATGTCGTCGTGCTTTGGGATGAACTACTAAATGGCTAGACAGAATATAATGGTAGTGTTGACCCTCTCATGTAGAACCCTACATTACATAGTTAATCAGTTTAACAATGAAGATGCCATTGGAGTAGGTGTAAGTCAAAGCCTGATGTTATTATAAAACTTCATCTCTCTTTGTTTCTTTATAAAAAGGTTATGGGAGTTTTTTTTAATGTATTTTACTGAAATGTTTACCGGACGAATGCAAAATGATATAAACAACCATAGCTCTTCTGTTATATAGGCTAAATGCAGTGTTCCTTCTAGACTTTCCACCCCCCACCCCCCTCAAACTTTCGATTTGCACATCCCCCCCCCCTTCAAACTTTCGATTTGCACCCCCCTCACACTATATATATATTTATATATATATATATATATATATATATATATATATATATATATATATATATATATATATATATACCGAGGGGTCTATGGGGGGGGGGGTTATGACCCCCCCCCCCTGCCTAGGCCACTGCAAATAAGTATTCGCACAGCTTTAGAGTAGCGTCCCTTTTGTTTACATGTTTTCACTACCCTTCAAACAAAAGTCTATTTTAGTTATATTGAGATTAAAGAATGTAAATAAATAGTACACACAATTCTGTAGAATAGGAACGCTTAGGAGGGAAGTGACATTTAGCGCAGGAAATTTAGAGGATAGGTAAGGTATAATAAATTGTGGGGTTAGGAAAGTTAATGGGTCCATTTTCTAATAGGCAGTCTATGTCTCTTTCGTACTTTCGTGTTGGTTAATTGTCGAACCTGTCCTCACCTCACATCACAACAGTTGGCTGACGCTTACCGTGTAATGTTAAAATAAATAGCATGTAATTGAGTTAGCTCGAAGTGAGTTTTCATACAAGCCCAACGCACTAATTAAGGTTGTCGCAAAATGTAACATATTTGTAACATATATCAATGATGTCATTGAATTTTCATTTAAAAAAAAAAAGATGTCTAGTACAGTTTACGAAACTTACGAACTTCGCCGATACTTTTTTGGTGGGTAGGTGGGTAAGTGGATAGGCGGGTATGTGGGTAAGTGGGTAAGTGGGTAGGTGGGTAGGTGGTAGGTGGGTAGGTAGGTAGGTAGGTAGGTGGGTAGATAGGTAAGTGTGTAGGTGGGTAGGTGGGTAGTAGGTAGGTAGGTAGGTGCGTCATGATGTGAAAAAAAATATTAAATACATAATTGTTATTGTGGTGCGAATGAATGTTGTTACGAGAGATATGACGAATGCATGTTTGATGACGCGGATGAAAGAGAGTGAAGTTTTGCCATAGGAACGGGTTGTTATGGTATGCAAGCTAGGTAGTTCGGACTAGGGAAAATGTGAAAGATACTTCGTGTAATGTCGATAGGTTTATGTTTATTTATACGAGAATAGTAGTTAAATAATTATTGACCAAGAAAATAATAGGCATTGTGTAAAGCTATTAGCGCCTGTATCATGGTGATAGAAATGCACATGGTAGTGGTACGCTTTAAATGGTAGTAGATCACGTGATCAAACACGACACTCTCACAGCAGCCCTAACAGTCATGTATAAATGTGTCATCTAGTCCATATGGTCTTTGTGCTAAATTTCTCTTTTGCACATTTTTCGTTGTGTTTTTTCTGGTTGCGAATTTTTCTGTTTGCGCTTTTTTTCTGTTTGCGCTTTTTTCCGTTTGCGCTTTTTTTTGTGTGCGCTTTTTTCCGTTTGCGCTTTTTTCCGTTTGCGCTTTTTTCCGTTTGCGCTTTTTTCCGTGTGCGCTTTTTTCTCTTTGCGCTTTTTTCCGTTTACGCTTTTTTCTGTTTGCGCTTTTTTCCGTTTGCGCTTTTTTCTGTTTGCGCTTTTTTCTGTGTGCGCTTTTTTCTCTTTGCGCTTTTTTTCTGTGTGCGCTTTTTTCTCTTTGCGCTTTTTTCCGTGTGCGCTTTTTTCTCTTTGCGCTTTTTTCCGTTTGCGCTTTTTTCTCTTTGCGCTTTTTTCTGTGTGCGCTTTTTTCTCTTTGCGCTTTTTTCTGTTTGCGCTTTTTTCTCTTTGCGCTTTTTTCTGTGTGCGCTTTTTTCTCTTTGCGCTTTTTTCCGTGTGCGCTTTTTTCCGTTGCGCTTTTTGTTTTGCGCTTTTTTCCGTTGCGCTTTTTTCCGTTGCGGTTCTTTCCGGCCACCGTGGTATTTGATGGTGTTACTGGTAGCATTTGATGGTGACACTAGTGGTATTTGATGGTGTTACTAGCGGTATTTGATGGTGTTACTGGTGGAATTTAATGGTGTTACTGGTGGTATTTGATGGTGTTACTGGTGGTATTTGATGGTGTTACTGGTAGCATTTGATGGTGACACTAGTGGTATTTGATGGTGTCACTAGTGGTATTTGATGGTGTTACTGGTAGCATTTGATGGTGACACTAGTGGTATTTGATGGTGTTACTGGTGGTATTTGATGGTGTTACTGGTAGCATTTGATGGTGACACTAGTGGTATTTGATGGTGTTACTGGTGGTATTTGATGGTGACGCTAGTGGTATTTGATGGTGTCACTAGTGGTATTTGATGGTGTTACTGGTAGCATTTGATGGTGACACTAGTGGTATTTGATGGTGTTACTGGTGGTATTTGATGGTGTTACTGGTGGTATTTGATGGTGTTACTGGTGGTATTTGATGGTGTTACTGGTGGTATTTGATGGTGACGCTAGTGGTATTTGATGGTGTCACTAGTGGTATTTGATGGTGTTACTGGTAGCATTTGATGGTGACACTAGTGGTATTTGATGGTGTTACTGGTGGTATTTGATGGTGTTACTGGTGGTATTTGATGGTGTTACTGGTGGTATTTGATGGTGTTACTGGTGGTATTTGATGGTGTTACTGGTGGTATTTGATGGTGTTACTGGTGGTATTTGATGGTGTTACTGGTGGTATTTGATGGTGTTACTGGTGGTATTTGATGGTGTTACTGGTGGTATTTGATGGTGTTACTGGTGGTATTTGATGGTGTTACTGGTGGTATTTGATGGTGTTACTGGTGGTATTTGATGGTGTTACTGGTGGTATTTGATGGTGTTACTGGCTGTACAGAATATTATCACCGGTGGTATTTAATGGTGTCATTGCTAAGTTTATTTGGTATCTTTTGTTGGTAATCTATAATGTCAAAGAAGCTGTTCTAAGGTAGAGTATATTAGATGTTTTACTTACGGTCCTCATCATTAATTATAATATTTTTTTTCTCGAATCCTAACCATTACAGAAGCTATGCCTACTTTTCTTAAACCCTAAACTTTACTGAAACTGTGCCTACGGAATAGTTGCCTACGTTCTATAAAGCAAATCATACTGCTACTGAAGTTTGACTACGTTCCTCAACTCCTAACTTCTACACAATCTTTTCAACGTTCCTTAAACCATAACCTCTACATAAGCAGCGGCTGCGTTCTTTAAATCCTAGTCATTACAGACTATTTGCCTACATTTCATATAAACCCTAAACTCTAACAAAACTGTGCCTAAGTTTCATTAACACTTACCTCTACAGAAGCCGCAGCGATGTTCTTTAAATCCTAACCATTACAGAAGCTTTGCCTACTTTAACGCTAACCTGTACCGAAACTGTGCCTACGCTCATTCAACCTTAACCTCTACTGAAACTGCCTACGTTCCTTCAAATCTAACCTCTACTGAAACTGTGATTACGTTCCTCCAACCCTAACCTCTACTGAAACTGTGCCTACGTTCTTTCAAATTTAACCTTACTGAAACTGTGCCTACGTTCTTTCAACCCTAACCTGTAATGAAACTGCGCCTACGTTAACCCTAACCGGTACTGAAACTGTGCCTACGTTCCTTCAACCCTGTACCGAAACTGTGCCTACGTTAACCCTAACCTGTACTGAAACTGTGCCTACGTACCTTTAACCCTAATATTGAAACTGTGCCTACGTACCTTTAACCCTAATATTGAAACTGTGCCTACGTACATTTAACCCTAATATTGAAACTGTGCCTACGTACCTTTAACCCTAATATTGAAACTGTGCCTACGTACCTTTAACCCTAACCTGTACTGAACCTGTGCCTACGTCTCTTCAACCCTAACCTTCTCACAAGCCGTGCAATTCGCCTACACTTGTCCAAGCTGTAGCCCCGCGTTCAAATTTGCGTCGATCATTGTTTGGACAAACCCGAGACGGGTCTACTGGTGCTGGCATCAACGTCGGATATCGAGTCTCGCGTTTATTGGTTGGATATTAGAACCGAGACGCCGGGTGCATCGTGTTACGTCATGTTTGCGTTGATGGATTACGGTGACGCGTCTAGCTGTCGGAAATATCGATACGTCCCCCCCCCCCTCCCAACCCCCCCACGTACCCTACACCCCCCACCCCTCACGTTAAAACAGAACAGCCATGTTCAAATCTCGACTGATGGACTAGGTTTAATATCCTCAACCAGCTTTAAAACGTTCAGAGGGGGGGGGGTGTCTTGGTGTTCGTGAGCATCCAATCAGCCCCCCACTCCCCCCCCCCCCCCGCCCGCCGATACACCCCGTAGTGATCAATACCCATACTCTAATCACTTGTAATGTTTTATAACGCTTTCTGCTGAGTCGGAGCGAAAATGGCCCTGGCAACGAGGTATCGCCTAAATGTCTTCATCAGCATCAACGATAAAAGCGATAGAACGTAAATTTGTCTAATCCGCAATGAAAAATGTTTGGGTTTTATTTCCTAACCGTGATATTTATAAGAAATTATTCGTGTTTTTCATAAAATAATATTTTGTAACAATGATGTGTCTATATTATGGAAAAAATTGTTGTATTTTATCACAATTTTTTTATTTAACTTGCTTCCTCTGTCTGTCGTCAGTCTGTCTATCTGTCGTCATGAATCGAAGCGCTCGAGCGAAATTTCGGGCGCCTCTTACTGACATATTCGTTTCAAAGTTGGAACTTGGGTCAAGACATGTAGACAATGCAATCTGACATTAAATTTGACTTAATTAGATGCCTAATAATTTTTTATGGATTAATTAAAATTTTGTCCAAATTAGTAGGCAGAGTTATCCAATATTCCGCAATATTATACGTGTTAGTCATGTTCATTAGGTGCTCAATAATTTTTAATTATTCAACTCTATTGTAAATTTTTAGAAAATTAAAATAATGAAAAATAAATTCATAAACAACGTTTTAATAATATAAATGAAGTGCAAAATTAGACATCATCTACAGAGTGGTTTTTTCATTAAATTTTTTTTTTAAACTAAAATTTAAATTGTCGGTTTATGTTCGCGGAAAAGAATCGAACCTGTATCACCTACATGCTGAATATATACACACCTGGCGTGTAGAGTTAGAGTAAGATCTCGTGTAGCGCTGCACACAATTCAGATGCAGCATGACACAGATTTAATACGTAGCGGTAGACACATTTCACGTGTAGTGACACTCAGTCCACGAGTATTCGTGACACGGAGTTCACGTGTAACGTGACACACAATTCACGTGTGGCGTGACACAGAGTTCACGTGAAGCATGAGTCCACGAATATGTCCCGCGGCGTGTGCCACATCAAAGAGCAAGGGTCGGAAATCTGGCCCGGATGGCGGAGAGAAAAGTGATTTTATGTTACGTAACTCTGTGGATTAGGGGTGTGGGAAGACTGGGGTAGTTGTCTGTGTGGAAGTGATGTTGTGATGCTCTGGATTGTGGATATGGGAAGACTAGGGTAGTTGACTGTGTCGATGAGTTTGATGCTGTGGATTAGGGATCACAAACCTACACAGCCCATTCCAACCTACACAACCCATTCCAACCTATAAATCCATCCCAACATACACAACCCATCCCAACCTACACAATCCATCCCAACCTACACAACCCATCCCAACCTACACAGCCCAACCCAACCTACTCCATCCATCCCAACCTATAAATCCATCCCAACCTACTCCATCCATCCCAACCTATAAATTCATCCCAACCTACACAGCCCATCCCAACCTACTCCATCCACCCCAACCTATAAATCCATCCCAACCTACTCCATCCATCCCAACCTATAAATCCATCCCAACCTATACAGCCCATCCCAACCTATAAATCCATCCCAAACTACACAGCCCATCCCAACCTGCAAAGCCCATCCCAACCTACACAGCCCATCACAACCTACACAATCCATCCCAACCTACACAGCCCATCACAACCTACACAATCCATCCCAACCTACACAACCCATTCCAACCTATAAATCCATCCCAACCTACACAGCCCATCACAACCTACACAATCCATCCCAACCTACACAGCCCATCCCAACCTACACAGCCCATCCCAACCTACATAGCCCATCACAACCTACACAGCCCATCCCAACCTACACAATACATCCCAACCTACACAGCCCATCCCAACCTGCAAAGCCCATCACAACCTACACAGCCCATCCCAACCTACACAGCCCATCCCAACCTACATAGCCCATCACAACCTACACAGCCCATCCCAACCTACACAATAGATCCCAACCTACACAGCCCATCACAACCTACACAATCCATCCCAACCTACACAGCCCATCCCAACCTGCAAAGCCCATCCCAACCTACACAGCCCATCCCAACCTACATAGCCCATCACAACCTACACAGCCCATCACAACCTACACAATCCATCCCAACCTACACAGCCCATCCCAACCTGCAAAGCCCATCCCAACCTACACAGCCCATCCCAACCTACACAGCCCATCACAACCTACAAAGCCCATCCCAACCTACACAATCCATCCCAACCTACACAGCCCATCCCAACCTACACAATCCATCCCAACCTACACAGCCCATCCCAACCTGCAAAGCCCATCACAACCTACACAGCCCATCACAACCTACAAAGCCCATCCCAACCTACACAGCCCATCTGAGACCTCAGCATTTGAAAGGATATTGTGGTCAGCCCTATGCCCAGTCGCCTTTATTTTCCCTAAAGTGATTTAGGTACCCATCAGAGCTGGGTGGACTCATGAACGTTCTACTGACTTGAACCCGAGACTTTCGGATTACTGGTCTAGCGCTTTACCACCCTAGTCTAGATACCTCCGACATTTACTATTACAACATAATTGTATCCATTTATCCAATTATTTTTAAATATAGGGCTTCTGACAAAAGTTCGAATATGCGGTTTTTTTTAAATAACCATTTTTTTTTAACTTTTGTAATTCAACCTTTTGAAACTACACAAATAAAAAGCCTTTCAATATTATATTTCGTAGAGCCCTTGAGAGTTTTTATCCAGCCGTCCCTACTAAACATAATCCGCCCCTGTTCGTTTTGTAGATTTTCCACTTCAGGATAAATACAAGTTTAAATAGCGGATATACTATGGTCTTATGTCTAAAGCAAGCTCATTGTTAAGCCGGTTTCCTCCTGAAGTTTCGGATATAAAATTAACGTTCATTATTTGCCATTAGGAGCTCAATAGATCATTTAGTGAAAACGTTTACATTATTCACTAAGGACTTTATAGACCGCTATAGAACTCGACTATAACTTGTTCATACTTGCTTGCTATTTTCATAAAGATATGTTTAAAATCATTGACGTATAAAAATGTAAATTGCAAATCGTGCAATATGGGGACATCCATAAATGACGTCACGCTTTTTTGACGATTTTTACCTCCCCCCCTCCACTCCGTCACACATCGTCACAAAAAGCCAGACCCCCCCCCCTCAAATGACGTCACACCCCAGCCTAAAACCCCCTCAAAATTGCAGTAGATATCGATATTTTTCCAAAATCTTGTCTAAACTCTGTCAAAATAGAGTATTTTAATCAATTCCTATTGCAGTTTATTAAAACAGTTTTCTAAAACGCGAAATAACGTCTAAAATTAGTTTTCTAACATTGCTTTTTTATAATGCAAAAGTGTGACGTCACACCATCTGAACCCACCCCCCCCCCCCTTTGTCAGACACCGTCACAAAATTACGCCCCCCCCCCTCCCCCCTGTCAGTGTGACGTCATTTATGGACGACCCCTATACTGATTATATCAATGTTTTAACATACACATAGTACGATTATGTCTCATGTCAAACGAATCTCAACATACATATTAATACAAATCATAGTTACTTTCATATCTCATATCGATAAATATGTGCATTGATAAACAACACGAATTATACAGCAGACTATGTAAACATTACAGATGTACAATCTAGATAGAGTATTTAGTCAATATTTAGTCAGCTAAACCCAACCTCGGTTGAGTTTAATTACGTCTTGGTCAGCCTCGATATGGGTAGATCAACCTGATTTCCAATAGTGTAGGGTCGTGTGTGTGTGTGTGTGTGTGTGTGTGTGTGTGTGTCTGTGAGTGGGCTTTCGTCAGTGTAGTGTGTGTGCGTGTCCGTGTGTGTGAGAGAGTTCTGCTTGGTTGTTTTTAGTGTTTCTTTCAGGCTTCTTTTGTTAGGTGGGAAAAGGGGGGGGGGGAGGGTTCGTCTACCACACCCCATCCCGAACCTTATAGATTTTTTTTAAAATATATTTTCCAAACAGTTCACACTGATGCATAATTTAAGCCCCCCCCCCCCCCCCGCCCCGATAGTTTCAATATTGCCAACCCCTACCCCCATCTTTTCAAGAGAAAAAAGTTTGAAAGAAACACTAGTTGTTGTTTTGACTAGTCATGCAACGTTTTTTGTATTTAAGTCACTTAAACCAAGCCTCGTTGTGGTGAACCCAGACTCACCCCCCCCCCCCCCGCCCCCACTCAACACAAGCACAACATCACAAAAACTTACCAGAAAAATCTCAGACCACGTGATCAGTACTTGTCTAATCCACTTAAAACCGGTGCGTCCCTGTGCACATTGAGCCTTTTACTTCACACCAAGGCGCGCAACTCTGTCAAATAGAATGAAACTTCTTAAACATAACACAAGCTGATGCATGGCTGAACTCTTCCTTGCAGATAGAACCTATCCATTTCATGTAGGGACTTGAAAATTGAGACGACTGGACGACCAAAGGAAATATTACAACATCGATATTTTTCTGTCTCATGGATGTAGTGGGGAGAGATAGGAAAATAAATTAAGGTGATAAAATGGGGATATCACATGGGGTATACTAATATATTTTTTTCAGTTTTGTGTACCAATGTAACTGTTATTACAGTAAAATCTTCATATTCATGATGAACTACAATTTGTGAACTACATTTTATGACTTTAAATATTTTAAAACCATTTTTTAAAAATTGAATTAAATTAATTTTTTTGTTGTAACACGCGAACCTCCGAGAGACTACATCATTATTTGTAATCAGCCTTCTTGAAAATGCCGACATGTTGCCATTTAAAATTAAGCTGTTGAACTTCAAATCAAGACTTTTAAACTGACAGAAACATCTGCTATTGCCCCGCGTAAATCTCTCAACAACTGTCACTACTGAAACACTAAATCTCTCAACAACCAACCATTTCTCGACGTTGATAGACCTCAAGATCACGTGGTCCCAGTGTCCTAACTCACGGGGACCACGTGACAAACATCTTGACATTTTCGAAAAAAAATTTGAAGCAACCCCCACCAACACAATGCACGCACTTGTCCGTTACAGGGACCGCTGGGTAGGTCAAGTCACTCAACTGTCCAACGCCGCACGCGCGCTCTGTGATGCTGCGAGTCACGGAGATCAATGATGAAAAAGTTTATTGCGAATCTACTTTTTCATGATGTACTGGTTGAGACAGTTTCAAGTGGCTGGTCTTGTACTTTAGAAGCGATGGAAGAAAGAGATAAGAGGGGGTCTAGTAAGGTGGGATGGAGGTGGGGGACGGGGGGGGGGGGGGAACGACATGGTTGATGGGATATCAGATAAATGCTGTAGCTTTTGACGTTATAGATCGACAGTGGCACTTAAAGTGCTTGTTAGTAGTACAGTATATACAGTTACACACACATTTATACACTTTAATACACATACATAGAAATACTATATATATATATATATATATATATATATATATATATATATATATATGTATATATATATATATATATGTATATATATATATATATATATATTTTTATATATATATATATATATATATATATATATATATATATATATATATATATATAATGTATATATATATATATATATATATATACATATATATATATATATATATATATATATATATATATATATATATATATATCAGTGGCGTAGCGAGGTCGGGTGTCACCCGGTGCGGCACTTAATGGTGTCACCCCCTCAGAGGCGTAGCGACTCTTCCCAGGGACAAATTTCGATTTGCACCCCCCCCCTCAAATTTTTCTCTATATATTTTACTATTTTTTGCCTTGGTTTCACCCCCCTAAATGGTGTCACCCGGTGCGGTCCGCACCCCCCGCCACCCCCCCCCCCCCGCTACGCCTCTGATATATATATATATAATGTAAATAATTAAATATATATATATATATATATATTATGTATATACACACACATATATATCTATATATATCTATATATATCTATATATATCTATATATATCTATATATATCTATATATATATATATATATATATATATATATATATATATCTATATATATATATATATATATATATATATATATATATATAAACATTGTTTATGAATACGTGTGTATGTGTGCGCGTGTGTTTTGCGCAATCCCTTCAAATCTCAAAGAAATTAATTTTTTTTAAAAAAAAAAAGGGTATTTGCCTGCATAAGATCTCAGTAAACAGATTCTTATTTTTTTTAAACCTGAAAGATACCATGAAACAATTCCAGGCCGGCCATGATGACGCGAGACAGAGAATATTCCAGAAAGAGAACCAACGTTGAAGAAAGGCTGCCATCGATTATCACACAAAAATCTCTTATTGCCCAATGCACTGCTGCTGAAACTGAAGTCCCCCATTCGTTAAAGTGAAGCCAGTTGATCTCCTAAACGCCTTTGTTGTGATAGACGCGTTGAGCGTATTTGTATTATAAATTTTTCTAAACAAAATATCTCATTTATTTGTTAATCGATTTCCCTGATAGATGGCTTATGGCAAACATTTCCAAGGGTTTTACATCACTATCTTATACTGTTTATTCATACATAGGCCTATATAATATATATATATATATATATATATATATATATATATATATATATATATATATAATTTATATATAGGCCTAATATATATAATATATCTATATATAGTTATATTTTCTACTATTTTATTCATTTTAAATTTGTTTCAATGGTCTATATATTTTTATAAAATGTTTTTAGATATAAACTTGAGAAACTTCACAATGACATTGGTGCCATTTAAATTCACTTAAATGTAATAAATATACAGCAATTAGCGACATTAAAATTTAATTAAGCACGAAAATCCAAGTATCTCAATTAAGCAAACAACAAACGTAAAGGATTTTTCAGTTCTAAGAATAGCAAGATAATTTAATTTACAGTCTCTGTTTTTATATTCTTCTGTGATATATAAAACGTCTTCTTATTTCTTTTCTTTTTGTATGTTGTTCTTATGAAGATAGACAGTATTTGATGTCTACTATTGATGCATGCATCGATTGTGGCTATTTATAGTAAAGGAAGTCTGTACTTTCTAGGTGGAGATCAAACTAGGGCGATCTTCAGTTTCAGTAAATAAAAAACAGGGGCGATAACTATAATCCACGGTAAATGAATTCAGTCCTCTTGAAGTAGCGGAGAGAACTGAGCAGGACGCATGCGGTAAAGGGAGAGAAGACAAATTTGTCCAGAACTTTAATCTGATTACATGTTCCATATTCCCTAGATTCCCGAGGAACACGGGAACACTTCATGCAGTGTAACTTAAAGACAAAAATACAATCCCTGATGTTGAAGATGTTTGCCTACAAATAAAATGTCCATTCGGGCGTGATTAGTTTGGTATTTACGTCCCGCCTTCAGGGGCAAGACTGAAAGGTTAGGGGTCGGATCTCCGTGGCGAGACAAACACGAGCCTACGCGAGAGATGAATACAGGCAAAGACAAGTTTTATATTGATCTATGGCGTGGGTTTCTTCTTTCGTAAATTGACCAGCATTTTGTGATTGATTCCACCCAGTGCAGATCCTGTTGATTTATCCTAAGACAAACATTCGCCATACACGCGGCGTAGAAGGGAAAATTCATTTTTTTCTTTTCTTTAGGTTAGTTGAATAGAATGCTTCAATAACATCATTTCACTAGATGTTTTTTGTGTGTTTATTTTTCTAGTCTATACACAAATCGATAATTCCTGTTCACTAGTGACAGCTTATTGTTGTCTGTTTGCTATATCAGAGTGTTGATTTTTTTTAGTAATTTATAAAATAGTTTTTGTACAAAATGAGAAAGGCGTGATCGAATGGTAGAGCACACTACCGCTAACCCAAAAGTCTCGAGTTCGGATCCCGAGCATGAGTCCGTAGCGACGTCCCTGAGTCTATCCAGTTATGATAGGTGATAGGTACCTGACTCACGTTAGGGAAAGCAAAGGCCGTTGACCACACTACCCCTTCATATACCGAAGTCAAAGACACAGGCGAACTAATCTTCATCTTCCAAATAAACCAATGTAACAAAAGGCAACATTTCCATTTAAATCCTTAAAGTTGAACTTAAAAATAAAACAATATACAATTAGACCAAATGTTTTATGGCTAGTTACCTAGCAACCAGAGCTAGCAAACTCAGTGTAGTAAGTTCGTATTCTGCAGTTTACTAAAAGTGTTGAATAACTTATCTGGCCATACAAACTTAATGTGGTCAGTTCTTGATTTGACCTCTGCTTAAATGCTAGTAAACACAAACAGCACTAACACAGCATAGTATATATATATATATATATATATATATATATATATAGCATATATAAAATCAATTCTTAAAAAATTAGCTTCAACGACCTTCAAGATTAAATAAATTGCAGGTAGAATTGTAATCAAAGAAATTAAACAAGAAATATTCTCAAAAATCAAATTAAAATTGAAAACATCTTCACAGACAACCGTTTATTATGTTGCTGTCTTTCAGTGGATGAAATTAAAAGAAACTTGACGTTCATATTTTTATTTTTTTTATACAAAAAATCTAATCGCGCTGATCTTCCGACGCTTCTGCGCATGTCACTACCTGTTAGCAGCCCCAGCAATCAAAGCTACAGGGCATAAACAACTTCCGTTCAGGGGAGAGCATTCAGACAGATTGTCGTCGTTATGACAAGAGTTATGCACCGGTAGACCAATTGTTAAAAGGGAGAGAAAAACGCAATCGGAAAAACAATTTATGTAGAAATATGAGAAATTGAGTGTTCAGTGCAAGTACACTCAACTAGTGGTCAGTGCTAGTCCATTCTTGTTGTGGTCAGTGCTAGTCCATTCTTGTTGTGGTCAGTGCTAGTCCATTCTTGTTGTGGTCAGTGCTAGTCCATTCTTGTTGTGGTCAGTGCTAGTCCATTCTTGTTGTGGTCAGTGCTAGTCCATTCTTGTTGTGGTCAGTGCTAGTCCATTCTTGTTGTGGTCAGTGCTAGTCTATATATATATATATATATATATATATATATATATATATATATATATATATATATATATATATATATATATATATATATAGTGGTCAAATTATTGAAGTGGTCAGTCCACTCACCTAATTCAATAGTTCATTTTAACAAAATAAATCTACCTTTTACAATATGAGTTCAAATATTTGTTTGTTTTTTATTGACAAAATCTATGACGTCGCGAAAAAAAAAAAAAATGTCCGATTTGTATAATCATTATCTCCCTTAGCCATTGAAAACCTCCCGAAATGGAAGAATTTTCCAGAATTTAGGTTAGTGTTATTTCCCGTGAACTACAAAACGTCTCATTACGTGTGAGAAGAAAATGATTTTAAATATTAATGACGACACGCATTCACAATTTGAATCAATGTCCAAAGTAAACTTTGATCGGTTCAACATAGAGAAAGAATGACTAGTTGTAAGTTTAGAAATTGAATGGGTATAGAGAAATATATTTGTATGGTATCGAATCAATGAAAAGTATAAAGCAATCAAATGTGAAAGATTGTATCGAATCGAAAAGAAAATATACAATAAAGTAATCGACTACATATGGTTGGAGTAAAAAAACTATGCCTATACAACTAAGTAATCGATTACTTGTCTTTGGAGATAAAACGATGCTGCTGCTCTATTGTTTGTTTAATCAAACGTTTTATTAACCAGATTTAAAAAAAAATAAAACGGAAGTACGTCCGCATATCTAATGAGGTTGGGGGTGGAGAAGGGGGGGGGGAACATAGAGTGTATTTTCTATGATTGACGTTATGGCAAAAAATCGTCTCTTTAAACTTTAAACCTACATAAACTGGACGATACTTGCATAATTCTAAGCACATATGTTCCTTCCATTGTACCTATAGGGCTGGTAATACACAGGTCAATACACAGTTCTATAGCTCATGCAGGTTTTATTGAGCCGTAGAACTGGTATGTGACCTACTTACCAGCCCTTATCCATATTTCATTATTGATTTTAAGTGTGGACACCCCCCTGTTCCTACAGGTATCCCATAATTACTTATTTCTTTAATCATATATTCTCACGCATCTATTATTAGTTTTCAGATGATCTCATATCTCAGTACCCCATACTAACAGACCCCATTAATTACTCAACCCAACCATAAATCCCCAATCACTTATTCCCACACATAACATTTCCTACGTACATCCATTTTCAAGTAATCTTATAATCCCATAACATTCCTATACTCAAATAATCCAACATTTAATGCTTAAATAATCCAACATTCATACTTTCTCATAACCCGACATTCCTTTACTCCCATAATCCAACATTCATATTCTCTCATAATCCAACATTCCTTTACTCCCATAATCCAACATTCCTATACTCCCATAATCCTGAACTCCTTTGCCATTTTAACAAAAAAGTTTCAATCTTTTAACTCCAAATTTTTATTTTCCAATACTAACTAACTAAATTATGCGTTCCCTTTAACCCTGTAATATGCACGAGACCTCTTATTCTAAAACGATAATTAAATTAATTTATAAATATCTCGCTTCAATGTGTTTGGCGTACTATTGGCATTAAATCACAATGAAATAGACCCTTGGAGAAGGACTTGAATTGTAATCCCTTGATAGTACCAGCACCTCTACGGCAACATTTGAACGGTTTTTAATGGCGACTTCCGTGCTTGCGGTCACCAAGGGGACAGCCAAATTGTTTCCAAACTTGATTAGCCATGGAGGTCAGGTAAAGCATTGAAAGGGGAGATGACTCGTTGGTAGTTGTAAAGTACAGCGGAGTTTGTCGACCCCTTGTTGTCGAAGTAGGAGAAATAGATCGATACTGTTGTGGTATCGAGTATCAGCTAGGATTAAGCTTTGTAGATTTGATTACACTTACTAGTCGATTATCATTATTTGTTGCTTTGTGCTTATAATTAGATCACGTAGTGAGTGAAATAAAGTTTAAAAAGTATAACTTTTAATAAAATAATAGGAAGAAAACAAAATATAAAAAATATATATAAAAAAAAACAATGGCTTGGCTAAATATTGGAATGTTAGCGCTGTCGATTTATCAACACAAAAAAAGTGAAAAGTTTTGACAGGACTACACCAAACATCCGGGTCTAACCTCTCCCCCCTCCCTCTCCCTCCCTCCATAGTCGTAGCTACACTAGCTGTTAGACTCTTGTGTTTGATTAGTTTAACCAATCGATTATAACATTACATAATGAGTGTAACACTAATCTTAACTCTTATTCTAAATCTAAATTTAGACACTGGCTCAAAGTTTACTTAGAATGGTTTAAACTCCTATTAGTTTAACCTTAACTCAAAACGTTTATTTTGACTAGACAATGAGTCATGGTTTAGAGGGTTTAAACTCTAACTGACTGAACCCTAACTCAAACCCTTACTTTGACTCTAGACATTGAGTCATGGTTTAGAGGGTTTAAACGCTTACTTACTGAACCTTAGCTCAAACCCTTACGTTGACTCTAGACTTTGGGTCGCTGTTGACGTAGAGGGTTTAAGCTAAGCTGCCTTCTGGCACCGTATTACTAGACTTGTCCCTGGTTTATATTTACCACAAAATTCTCAAGCTGCCTTTTTTCTTCTTCTTTTCAGCTACTCCCCCAATGTTCAGCTTTCTTGTTCGCCAATCATACACACATACACGAATAAGCAGACACGTACGTATAGCCAAGCACCCACACATACAGAGACACACACGCACACACACGCACACACACACAAACACACTGAAATACATACAGATGTATGTGCACATCAGGGGCGTAGCGAGGGGGGGGGGGGGCGGGGGGTGCGGACCGTACCGGGTGACACCATTTAGGGGGGTGACACCAAGGCAAGAAATAGCAAAATATATAGAGAAAAACTCGAGGGGGGGTGCAAATCGAAAGTTTGAGGGGGGGGGGTGCAAATCGAAAGTTTGAGGGGGGGGGGTGCAAATCGAAAACTTGAGGGGGGGTGCAAATCGAAAGTTTGAGGGGGGGGGGGTGCAAATCGAAAATTTGAAACTTTGTCCCTGGGAAGGGTCTCTATGCCTCTGGGGGGGGGGGGTGACACCATTAAGTGCCGCAACGGGTGACACCCGACCTTGCTACGCCACTGGTGCACATACGCTCAAATCTGTATCAACATACACAATGCTGTTGAGTGAATATAAATTATGTGCAAGCTAATCCTCAAACCTCTTCCCAGCATTCTCGGCCTAGCGTAAAACCTCTAGCCTTGCTGCCCATAATGGGTAATTTATATCAGGTACGATCTTAACGAGGCCTCGCGTGCTGACCTTTCTCGGCCTTTTGCAGGCGCGCGTTTACATTAATTCACTCACCGACGCGTGAATGACCTTTGACCTGAACTCGAGTACAGTGATGACTGCCCTCGCTAATCAGCGATTAGGTGTCGAGGAGGGGAGGAGTGATGGAGTGGGGCAATTACGTGTTGATCGTCTATCAGAACATTGTGACCTTTGCACGTTATGGCACCCTACTATGCAATGATAAACCTTCGCGGACATAGTCAAACGCGGGGTTCTAATAAGGGGAGGTATTATTTTAAAAAGTTATGGCGGTGTGTGTGTTTTTTTTTTCATATTTAGGTATTTTATTGAATACTAAATTAAATTATAAAATTTTATTGAACACTAAATTAAATTATAAAATTTTATTTTTCATTACAAATTCTTATAAAGGGAAGTAATGCATGTGGCTCGGTTTGTTTAGTGAATAATAATTGTATGAAAGCTCAATAGCTGTTTTTTAAAACCTTCGCATATTAAAATGTGTCCAAAACAGAACTAATGTCAAGGACGTTTATTTTAGCCACGCGTCAGATTGCATGACGTAGACAATTAGGGTGCTCCTATTGTGTCCGTCCTTGCTATTGATGAATTAAACCTTTGACCCATCAATTATTCCCTGGGCAGTAATTAAGGCTTTGTAAATAAATAAAAAATGTAACTGTAATTATTACTCTAAGGAGAGTAATGCAACTCCAGTCGTCTATAAAAAGTTTTTTTTTGTTGTTTTTTTTAAACGTGATTATATTTAAAAAATTAAATGTTCAGGTTTAAATCTAAAAATTTTAATTAGATGTTTTGTGTTATGTATAAGTAAAATCATTAAAAACAATGCAAAATTTAACGGTCTTTCACCATACATTTTTTTTATAAAATTTGAAAAAAAATATTTCTAGCGGTTTTTCTGTTTAAAAAACTAGCCAGCTGACTCTATTAGTGTTAGTAAAAGAAAGATCAATGGTTATATGGCCGATATATATGTTAGTTTATGAAATTTTAGGACTCCACAAAACGTTGTTTTTTTCAAGATGGCCGTCGTTACAATGGCAACCATATTTTCAAAAAAGTCCCTGGAGTTTGCAAATATTTCCAATTTAAGTACCCTAACTTAGATAATCATTAATAAATAAATAAAACTTTTTAATTAAGAAGTTTTTTTTGGGTTTTTTTTTTCTGGAGCCTACTCTCTTTTAAATGAACGAATATATTTTTAAAAAGAATTATTACAATTGTAAATCTGAATCAGTCCTTCCAAGCCGATGATGAAAACTGTAATACTAAAGCGAACACGCAAGGAAAACTGACGCTGTAAATGTCATGTCTGAGACATTTATGGGAAAAAAATAAACATGATTATATTTAAACTTCAGTTGAATTTTAAAAACCATCTAAACGTGTAATATCAGACGGGTATAAATATATATGACGTGTAGTTCGTACATTATCAGACGGGTATGAATATATATGACGTGTAGTTCGTACATTATCAGACGGGTATAAATATATATGACGTGTAGTTCGTACATTATCTGAAGTTCTGAAGATTAAAAATAAAATTTAAAAAAAAAATGATTGGGAAAAAAAAATCTTAATTTCGCCCGGGCTGAATTTACATTATTTTGATCGTAATTAATTGCTCATGTCTAGATTATACTCATGGTTGTAATTAATTGCTCATGTCTAGATTATACTCATGGTTGTAATTAATTGCTCATGTCTAGATTATACTCATGGTTGTAATTAATTGCTCATGTCTAGATTATACTCATGGTTGTAATTAATTGCTCATGTCTAGATTATACTCATGGTTGTAATTAATTGCTCATGTCTAGATTATACTCATGGTTGTAATTAATTAGCTCTCTGATAATCTCACAAATTTGTAAAATTGATTAGATTTCCAGCCAGCTTACTTAACATTACAGGTAAATGAAGCTCAAATAATGAGATTTAAGCTCTTGATTAGTGCGCTGTGTGGGTCTATTGACAATTACCCGAGGTTAGCTGGTAGGATTAAAGGATTAAGGTAACCCAACAATAGCTTTCTTGGAGTGATTCGTTGTGTTATACGGGTGTAATCGATTCTAATAAAATAAACTGCATACGGGTGTAATTGATTCTAATAAAATAAACTGCTTGTGATATTAGGGTTAATGGTTTATAAAGGCGTAATCAATTATATTAAAAAAACATTCTGGATATTGGTATAGGATAGATGGTTTAATGCAGGCGTTTTAAACTCAAATTTAATAAATTGCAAGCGATAATATGGTACGTTTCTAAGAACAACTTAGTCAATCTTAAAGAATAGTAATACATAATGGTTTTATGCTATTCGGTATTAATGTTTATGTTGGTAAAATGACTCTGAAATTACATCGTAATAATTTGCTGCGCTGAAAAGAAAAGAACATAGTTAAAGTAAGGTTTTTTCTTTGTTTTGTGTAAGGAATGTATGGTTGGGGGTGTAAAACAGGCATTTGTGTTTGTTTAGTTAATATATTATATGAGTGGGTGAAGTTTGACTGTAGTGTAGAAGAGTGAGATGGCAAGTGAAATTAACTCGACTGCCTACTATATATATATAATTATATATATATATATATATATATATATATATATATATATATATATATATATATATATATATATATATATATATATATATATATATATATATATATATATATATATATATATATATATATATATATATCATTTAAATATCATTTAAATATCATTTAAATATATATATCATTTAACAAAACTTATGTAAAAATATAACACAAAGCCTTTGATTACCTCATTAATTATTTAAAAGAAAAAAAAACACATGCCCTTGAAGTGAGTACATTTTTACATAACACATAAAAAAGTATCGATTCCCAAAACGGTTAGTGTTCGTGTTAAGTTCATCCATAACATAATCTCTATCTGTTTTTGAAAAAAATATTGTGTTCCTTTTCGAAACGAAATTTTAATCTTTCTCGCTATTAATCTTACTCTCGCAAAAATTCTATTTTTTAAATATTTTTTTTTTATTTTGGAAAAGGCTGAGGATTTAATTAAAATATGGCAAAAAATTGTAAAACAAATTTAAAAAAAAATCTCATACATAACCACAAGCGTCATTTGAAGGTCTTCAGTAGTGTTGACTCTAAAAATATTGCACAACTTTATTTATAGAAGAACATGATGTTTTTATGTACTTCAAACTGTGAATTATGACAATGTTCGGTAAATCATTATTTAGGATTTCAGGCGTAATATATTTTTCTTCAATATTTTTTTTTTATTTTTACATTTTCTAAAAAACCCAAAATGGATATAATTCATAGGATTTAATTTTATAAAGCAAAACTCGGTCAATGGTGTTTTGTTTAGTATATTAAATATAAAATCACTATGTATACAGTTGCGTCACAAGGCGGGGTCTAGTGACACCATTTAGAGGGGGACACCAAATTGTAAAATTTACTATAAAATAATGTTTTATTCAATTAAAACGGTGCAATAGTAGGGAGAGGGGTAAAATCAAACTGAAAATACAAAGTGCTTGCGTGGGGTGACACCTGCAGTGACGCAGAAGTTGACACCTGACCTGGTGACGCCACTGAAAATTCCCGAGTTCGGATCTACGGGCATATAAAGCTCGATCGCTGAGGACAGCAACTGATCGAAGATAGAAAACTCAAAAATCAAACAACAACTGTATATTATTATAGGATATACAAAGACTAAGAATGCATATTCAGAAAGAAAAACAGCCTAAGTCGAAAATGCCTTATGGCACATAACATGTTGAACGTAATATTTAACTGTATTGGAGGAAACCTCTTATACTACAATTAAGAAGGAAGAAGAAGAAGATCATGAAGTTTACTTCAATAGAAATGGGAGTAAATGATAAGCTGTTTCCAAAATGGATTGAAGACGTAGTGGCACTGCTTCTATTGAGCCGTAGAAGCAGATTCTCCTGAGCTTCGTGACAAACTACAATAAAAAAAATGGTCTCTTTGTTCAGACGATTGCCAGGGCAATATTCTATACAATCGCCAAGCAAAATATTTGAGAGTTGATGAAAATGTGAGGCGGTGAAAAAAAAAAATCTGCCCATTTTTCTTTCGATCAATAGATGACGATCAAGACATGATTAATTGCAATCAATTTATGAAATTATGGGATAGCGAGCGTGTTGGGGTTGTCCTGTTTGGACATGAGATGAAAGGAGAAAGGAAAGATATGCTTTTAGAATAGGGGAGAACGGATAGTTGTGACGTGGACAAACAGTGTTAAATTTATCATGAGGCGTGGAGGTATTAAGACTTCATAGGGGCTTTATCAATGGTGAAGGTCTACTTTTTTTTTGGGGGGGGGGGGGGAGGGGGGAAAGGGGGGGGGGCTTGTATGAAAGTAGTTCAAGGAAATAGTAATACTAACTATAGATGCGATCTCTACAGTGATACTAGGTAGGTCAACTATCATCTTATGAACGTTAAACTAAATGGTAGAACAATTAAACATTTCTTCTTCTTCTTCGTTCTTAATTGTAATGTTGGAAGGGATTCTCTCCAATACAATTAAGTATTTCTTGTCAACACGTTATGCGCCACATCGACTGTTTGCTCCGATTTCAGCCTGCTTTTTTGGGGGGATTTGCTTCCATAGCCTTTGTTCATCAAGGAATAGACTACTAGGAAGCACTTTGGAGTTTCCTTCCCTAGAAGGGTTCGGTTTTGCACATATGAGCTTTGCCAACCTAACTACACCGGCACTAACTGTTCTCAGTTGATACATTAGGGCATTAGAATTAGAGCTAGACAAATATAACTGTTCTAACCTACCACATTTTGAACATTAGATTTAAAGATGTAAACGATCAAAACAGTTTCCTATATGCAATTTTGATGGAGCTTATCTTCAGAGAACGCTGGATGTTCTAAATACTAAATACACACGTATAATATATGTTTAGCTGTAATTTCATGTTTTTTATATTCATGTATCAAACTTTTGTTAAGTGTTGTTAAAAAGAAGTTTCATATATGTTTATTTGTATGCTTAAATACACGTTTTAGTAAGCTGTTGTCATTGTGCGATATAATTTTGCGCTATTTTTTTTTAGTGTGCGAAAAAAAATTATTTTGCGCTTTTTTTCTGTATGCGCAATTATTTTCGTGCGCCTTTTTTTTATAAGCTGAAATTTCAGGTGAACATTTTTGGGAGCATTTTCACTATGCGCTATTTCCTTTGAGCTTTACTAATGGTTGCAGCAAGTTTAAAAATACAAAACAACGCTGTTAAGGTATTTTTCGGCAAGCAATATTTATGAATAGACAAGCAATTATAAGCTACTTCATTAACTTTCTTGTAAAATTACCGATCTTCTGTTTTTAAATTATTATTTAAGCTGTCGTAACGGGAGGCAATTATGTACTCCTCGTTCAGGTAGATCATTAATTTAACCTGCCTGAGTACAGGTGAGCCGCCATTACCTTTGTAATTATATTTTCTTTATCTTCAGAGAATGAGGCTAAAAAATGTAAACTCTGCACAAATTTAAGGCGTTAATCCACGCTTTGACGCAGTTCTGTTTTTTTTTAAACATGAGTAGTGGCCCCTTCAGGATTATCCAAACTTGATGGAAAACTGATGCTAGCAGTGAAGTTCCCTCCCCTCCCCTAACCACCCTTCCACTCCCACACAACCCCCCTTCCCCGCCCCTCACACCCTCACACGTGGCGATTCATTGGTTCCCATTCATTAAGGGGTTTTCTTGTTAATGTTGGGGTAAAGATTTAAAAAAAAAAATGCTTTAATCTTTATCTTCTACACAAAGTCACGGCTAAGTAAACCAAGATGGCGTCAACATGCCCTAAGTGTGGTTAGCACAACCCAGTTTCAGTGTGGAGTTTAAGCTTAGCCGCAGCGTAAATATAATTGTAAACAGAGCTCAACCATGGACACCATCGCAAATAGTCTACAGCTTCATCATAACTATAAGTAGAAACAAAGCGACATTAAAAAATATTACAAGCAAAGCTACGTTATAAATATTACTGTAAACGCATTTAAATAGTAAAATACCCCTTCGAACCTGAAGGTCCTTGGAGTAGATGAAGTAGAGTTCACCTGTTTCGGTGACCTCGTTGTATAAAGGAATAGTGTGGTAAGTACTACGCCCAGAAACGAATACTTTCCCTAACGTGAGTCAGGTACCAATCAGAGCTGGGTGGACTCTACAGAAACGAACTCAAGATTCGAACTTGAGACTTTCGGGTTAGCAGCCCTACGCTCTACCATCTGCATATGCCGTCCACCAGTGTAAACTGAGATTGAACACAAATATAAATTTAAAAAACAGTTCTTGAAGACAGCAAACCATAACTACAGAACAATATATATATATATATATATATATATATATATATATATATATATATATATATATATATATATATATAGAGAGAGAGAGAGAGAGAGAGAGAGAGAGAGAGAGAGAGAGAGAGAGAGAGAGAGAGAGAGAAAGAGAGAGAGAGAGAGAGAGAGAGACAAAGAGTTCCAGAAATGAATCCATGAATGCTTTCCAGTGTTTCAAATAACAGCCGTGTTTGAATATTGGTTGAAACAGAATCTATAAGAGAGCCACATACCACATCTCCATAATTCCACTGTAAAGGCCAGTTAGAAATGGTATCCTCGCTTTAACTCAAGTGAAAATCCCATGACACACCAAACATATACATGAAATGCGGCCAATACACCAAACGGACATACAACAAGGAGCTAATACACCACATAGACATGCGACCATATGATGTAGACGATCATTAAAACTGACAGCATTGGCCTCACTGAAACTGATGCTTTGGGCAACCATTTTCTTCTTCTTCGCTGTTGGTTGTAAATATTGTAAACAATACTCTCCATCGCCATAAGGTTTACATCACGACATATTATACACAGTATGGCCCGTTGATAATACTGTTTGTGTCCATCCACTATTTGTGTCCATCCACTATTTGTCTCCATCCACTATTTGTGTCCATCCACTATTTATATCCATCCACAATTTTTATCCATCCTCAATTTGTATCCATCCTCTATTTGTATCCATCCATTAAATGTGTCCATCCACTATTTGTATCCATCCACTATTTGTATCCATCCACTGTATCCATCCACTATTTGTGCCCATCCACTGAATATGTCCATCCCATGAAACTGATAATCGAGACAGACAGAACTGCAAGGCGAACAACAAAGGCCGGTAATTACTATTGATGAACGCGTTAATAAGCTTATCAACTTATACGCTGTTCTCCCCTTATTTATAATGAGACTTGGAACGGGGTTTTGTTTTACACCATTAGCTAGATCTAGGTCCGGTGTGAATTGAGAAAAAAATTGTTGCCTATGTGGACTAAAATATTCGATACTAGACGTGTGTTTTTGTTTTTATGTTGGTTTGTGTGTGTAGTTCATGTACAAATTAACGAAACTAAAAATGATTATGTAATCGACGATTAGAAATATTTCCCTCAAACTCATCAGTGCATGTGTTCTTTATCACAGTAGGTTAATAATTCATAATTAAAATCATTTGCTGTAATTATAAATAAAACACGTAATATAGATTATAAATTCATTTTTTTTTCTTTTTATAGAAAACCGTTTTTGATGTAATTAATTGACATTAATGTACTATATATATATGTAATCTCAATCATCCACACGGTAGGGGAAGAAAGTTATTGGATAAATATTCAAAGCTTATTTTATAGATAACTCGACTAGTAAATTAATCCGCTGTATTCGGTATCTCGTTTTATCTAACACCCCGCACCCTCTACCCTATCCATTTAACATGTTCTTTAACTATACAACAAGTTTTACCAATACATTTTTAGTAATCATTCAGTATTCAACACATCCTCTTCTTCCTATACTTACTGAAATATATTATCAAAATAAACATAAGCATTTATTTATAAAATTGTTGGTATGTACAAAATTAATTGTAAATCTAAAATGTTTGATATTTTACTTTTCTATGCTATACATCCACTCCTTCCTTCTTTCATTCCTCATCTCACAAAATATGTTCCTTCCACAGCAGACCAGACGATAGAAACTAATTTTCACCCTAACCGTCCCCAAGACCTTTCCCCCGTGTAGAAACATGACAGAGATTCACCCGATAACGCCAGAGCTCATTTGATACCTCCCTAATCCCCTCCATCCATCCGTCCCATCTCCTTTCAATCATTTCAGCGCTCACGCTGGCCTCGGTGCACGTGCATTGTTTACTTGGTGTCGTTGGTGGTGACGTCACGTGCACGAGAGAGACTGACGAGTCGGTTCGTGGAAGTGGAAGATGGGAGGGGTGGATGAGGGAGGGAGTGGGTGGGGATGGTTTGGACAGATGATTGGGGGGGGGTGTCTGTTTGGTTGAGTTTAGATACACTCGCAGACCATCACATACTAGAGTTTTTTTTACGTCGTAGCAATTCATCATTTACTACTCCAAGACACCAATTCACAACACCTCATCACCGCTACACAGCACTACACACCACCACTCCACAACACCATTTAACAACATCAATCCAAAACAACACTCCACAAGACTACTCCAAAATAACTCCCAACAACACAACTTCACAACACCCACCACTCCACAACACCAAACGACAACACAAACCTACAACACCATTTAACAACACCACTCCACAACACCATTTAACAACATCACTCCAAAACACCACTCCACAAGACTACTCCTAATAACTCTCAACAACACAACTTCACAACACCCACCACTCCACAACACCAAACGACAACACAAACCTACAACACCATTTAACAACATCACTCCAAAACACCACTCCACAAGACTACTCCAAAATACTCCTTTTATATCAAAACATTACACGACATCACAAAGGCACACCTTCACTTCAAAGCCATCACGCATCGGTTATAACACAATTTACCAATACACTAAACGATCAATATATAATTTTATATATATATATATATATATATATATACATACATATATATATATATATATATATATATATATATATATATATATATATATATATATATATATATACATTTTTATACACAAGCATAACACAAAAAAGAAAAATATTGATATTTTGTTGGCCAAAGACTGATGCAAGCTTTCATGTCTGTACGTTTTTTAATACATGGCAATAAAACCTCGCTCTTGTTTGTGTGTCTCATCCTTTTGTTTGCCATTCAGGCTGGGCATACATGCACATCACACAGCAGACATTTCCCTCCCCCCCTCCCCCTCCCACATAGCAGACATTCTACCCCTCCACCACTCACCCCCTCACACACACAGTAGACATTTCCCTCCCTCCCCCTCCCACATAGCAGACATTCCACCCCCCAGCCCCCCCACACACAGCAGAGATTCCCGTCCCTCCCCCCTCCCACATAGCAGACATTCCACCCCAACCCCCCCCCCACACACACAAACAGCAGACATTCTCGTCCCTACCCCCCTCCCACACAGCAGACATTCCCGTCCCTCCCCCTCCCACATAGCAGACATTCCACCCCCCCCCCACACACACAGCAGACATTTTCCTCCCTCCCCCTCCCACATAGCAGACATTCCACCCCCCCCCCTCACCCCCTCACACACACACATCATCAGGAACCGATGCTCTTGTATTGGCCACAACTTCCCAGCGTCAGAACCTCCTCGACAAGGATCCCACCACACCACAATGCTCCCTGATGTGCCGATTGCTTATTTTAATTAAACTCCAAAAAAAAAACCTCCCCCTAAACCACGTCTTGAATCTACCTCAGGCCGATCAACCTCCATCTTGCCTCGGTTTCATTTCTGCGCGTGCTAGTGAAACATGCAAGTTTACAAAACGGAAAACATTCCGGATCGAGAAGAAAAACTGTTTCCGGTGTCTGATGCGCAGGTTTTTCTTATTGCCATAGACGGGGAAATGTCGTTAGAGGGCGCTCTCGATCATATGACGTATTCGTTGAACTCTTGTCAAGTGTAGCTAGCTTTTTTTTGCACGAGCTGTTTCTTGCACGGATACATTTCTTGCACTGATACATTTCTTGCACACACGCTATCTTTCATACAAATCATATAACACAAGTTAAAAAAAATTGCAGATGTAAATCGCCTTACAGAAGTAAAAATTCTTACACAACTGATACTGTCAGTTCATGATCAAGCTAGCAGTGAAGAAGTGTACAATGGTCACCAACTTTTCATTCTTTTAAACATAAAAGAACTTTTTTCTGAAATGTGCATTTAAGCCCCCCCCCCCAGGTACCTGCCTACTTTCATCTTATTACTTCAGTTAAAATTACTACAAACGATTACCCCTTCTACAAACGCCTACCATCAATTACATCCCTTATATCTTCCTAACATCTATTACCTCCCTTGTAACTGTCTATGATCAGTTATCTCTCCTACATCGTCTGTCATCAGTTACCGCCCCTACAACATCTTCCAATACATCTATTATCTACACCAATTTCCTTATGACCTATGACCTCCCTTACATTTTTGGCACCAATTACATCCCATCTTCCTGCCATCTATTACGCCTTCTACACCTCCCAGCCGTTTATACCATCTCATCTATTACATCTCCCTACATCTCTCTGCCATCTTTAACATTCCTTAAACCTTCCTGTATACCTACTTGTCATGTTTTACCTCTCTTAGATTTCCTAGCATCTCTTTACATCTCCCTACCAGCTATTACCTCCCCTATATCCCCTACCAGCTATTACCTCCCCTATATCCCCTACCAGCTATTACCTCCCATATATCCCCTACCATTTATTACCACTCCAATATACCCTACCAGCTATTACCTCTCCTATATCCCCTACCAGCTATTACCTCCCCTATATCCCCTACCAGCTATTACCTCCCCTATATCCCCTACCAGCTATTACCTCCCCTATATCCCCTACCATCTATTACCACCCCTATATACCCTACCAGCTATTACCTCCCCTATATCCCCTACCATCTATTACCTCCCCTATATACCCTACCAGCTATTACCTCCCCTATATACCCTACATCTATTACCTCCCCTATATATCTCCTACCATTTATTACTTCCCCTGTATCCCATACCAGCTATTTCCTCCCTTAAATTCACCCCCCTCCCTTTCTCTTACCCCCCTTTACATCTGTACCTATCCCCCAAAATTAGTCCCACGACTCTAATCTTCAACACTTTAATGAGACAATTAAAGACACTAATTAGTCCCAGTAACTCAATTTAAAACTAATAGGTGTTGTACTCTACAGAAAATGACCGGCAAATTGTATTTCTCAAACGGCCTTGAACCCTAACCTTCTGAATACTTAATCCTCTAATCCACCCCGACCTTATAAATACTTAATCCTCTAATCAACCTGACCTTATAAATACTTAATCCTCTAATCAACCTCACCTTATAAATACCTAATCCTCGAATCCACCCCGACCTTATAAATACTTAATCCTCTAATCCACCCCGACCTTATAAATACTTAATCTTCTAATCCACCCCGACCTTATAAATACTTAATCCTCTAATCCACCCCGACCTTATAAATACTTAATCCTCGAATCCACTCCGACCTTATAAATACTTAATTCTCTAATCCACCCCGACCTTATAAATACTTAATCCTCTAATCCACCCCGACCTTATAAATACTTAATCCTCGAATCCACTCCGACCTTATAAATACTTAATTCTCTAATCCACCCCGACCTTATAAATACTTAATCCTCTAACCCACCCCGACCTTATGAACACTTAATCCTCTGAACACACCAACCAACACCCCCCCCCCCCCAACCCCCACTCCCATAGTTTAAATCAGCAGTCAGTTAATTTTTTCCCTTCATTGCAACCATATTTTTAAAAACACTTCAGACATCCCTCAATCAATAATTAAATCCCCGTGAGTATTTACGTAATGAGCCCGCAGACTGAATCCTTAGTATAATTACATAATTAATTAAACTTATTTAATATTAGTCCGTGGAAACATCCAGAATTTTCTCTAGACAGTGTTGATATTATTTTTTAAATAAAATAGTTATACTGTGTATTTATAAGATTGAAAGCCAGTAATGGGGATACTAAATAATGCAGAAGTGGGTTCTCCAAACAGAAAGAAATATTCTGTATAGACAGCAAATTAGATCAAATGGGACCCATATTTTCTTATGGTCCCGGTAGATCAAATGGGACCCATATTTTCTAATGGTCCCGGTAGATCAAATGGGACCCATCTTTTCTTATGGTCCCGGTAGATAAAATGGGACCCATCTTTTCTTATGGTCCCGGTAGATAAAATGGGACCCATCTTTTCTTATGTTCCCGGTAGATAAAATGGGATCCATCTTTTCTTATGGTCCCGGTAGATAAAATGGGACCCATCTTTTCTTATGGTCCCGGTAGATAAAATAGGACCCATCTTTTCTTATGGTCCCGGTAGATAAAATGGGACCCATCTTTTCTTATGGTCCCGGTTAAGGGCGTAAAATGCAAAACAATTTTTGGAAATAGCGGTCAATACAATACGGGGTTTGGTTTGTGTGTATGTGTGGTGATGGGGAGTGTAGTGTGTGATGGAGGATGAAGTGTGTTTGTGTAGGTATGTGTATGTGTATGTGTGTGGCAATAGGGTGAGCTCTCCGTGTGGTTATGTGGTGATGTGAAGTGAGGAAGGTATAACTTAATCATAGCACATCTTGGGTACGAACAGGGTTAAAAAAAATGAATGTGAACGTAATGTTTATTTAATAATTTATTTTATTTTGAACAAATCTTTCGAGTGTTTTTTTTCACAGTATGTTTTAACGTACCAAAAACGTAGATTCTATAAACTTGTCAGTCTTTATTACCGTTTTTTGGTCGTGTCTGTATGCGTAGTGCATTTTATCCAAGCTGTGAGGATAGTTTTAAACATAACGGAGTGTACTATGTCCCTAAACCTCATCAATACGTCAAGAAAACCAACACAAACACATCATAAGCTATCCAAACCAACAATAGCTATGTCCTTAGTTGCTTTTTTTTTTATCTTTCAAACTTTTGAATTACGAAATCCTACGCTACTTCTCGACGGAATCTTCTAAGGAATAAATTCCCCAGAAGAGAAAGAAAACATCATTTCCTGTTTCCTCCTTACCCTCTTCATCAGTTAGTCCTCTGCGTCATTCTCTCTTTCATCTTCCCCTCTTCTTCTCAGAACAATTCTCTCTGACGACTTCCGGTTTGGTGAGTTGTTTTTTTTATCATTGAGATTTCTTTTCTGACGTTCTAGATTCACGAGTCCTTCAGATACGCTTTATTTCTAGTTGAAATGGTACATTTTATGATACGGTGAATCTGAGGCAATTTCTTGTGTGCCCTTTTTTCGGTGGATCTAAGGCAATTTCTTGTGTGCCCCTTAAATGGTGGATTTTAGATAATTTCTTGCGTGCTCCTCAAATGAAGGAAGACAATTTCTTGCGTGCCTTTAAAACTGTGGATTTGAGACGATTTCTTGCGTGCCTTTAAAACTGTGGATTTGAGACAATTTCTTGCGTGCCTTTAAAACTGTGGATTTGAGACGATTTCTTGCGTGCTCCTTAAAACTGTGTATTTGAGACGATTTCTTGCGTGCTCCTTAAAACTGTGGATTTGAGACAATGTCTTCCGTGCCCCTCAAACGGTGGATATGGGACAACCCTTCGCGTGCCCCCCAAACGGTGGATATGGGACAACCCTTCGCGTGCCCCCCAAACGGTGGATGTTATGAAACAATTCATAGCGAGCTCCTCGAGCGAAAACTAACGCGTGCTAATGAAATTGTGAGGAACCCTGGTACGATATGTCTGGTTCGATCTTCAATTCGTTTGCTTTGGCGTCCGAACAATGATCGGAAAATTGTGTGGGCGTGTGGGTGTGTCGTGGATGGGGTGTGGGGGTTAGGTTGTATGTGTGGTGTTGGGTATGTTTGCAGGCACATCTTCCTCCTGATTACCAAATGGTGATACTCTTATACTGGTTTTCTTGGGGAGGGGGGGGGGGACTTTAAAATGTAATGCCCACTTTATATTCATAGATTTATAAGTTCATTCTAAATCAACTGCCGCCAATCGTCTTAGTTTTACCAGCGACGGCGTGAGTGGGGGGGGGAGTTTATTTAAAGATTTGTTTTCCGGGTTTTCTAATGAGCTTTACCCCTTAATATTGATGATAGCCCCGTAATATTTGTGATAGCCCCGTAATATTGATGATATCCCCTTAATAATGATGATAGCCCTTTAATATTGATGATAGCCCTTTAATATTGATGATAGCCCGTCAAAGAAAAGCGTGTTCTAGTCTACGCTCCTGAAATCAAAATAGTGCACTTCTTACTCCTTCCTACCCCCCCCCCCCCCATTCTTTCCTCTATGTATTTTATAAAACCTCTATTGACCCAATGCCCCAACACGGTATCCCAGCTGTATCGACTAAACAAACAGCCAAGTCATCAACATCAAAGACAACTGCTAACCTTAAGCCACCGCAAATGTTATTGTCATGACAGGGTTATCCCCCTTCCATAACCCTCAACAATTATCCCCCTTCTATGCCGTCAACAAAGATTGTTTCAGCAAGTTTTTTTTTTCTCTACTTTTCTACAATATAGGCCCATGTACGTAAAACATAAAGATATCCGAAACGTAGAAAGTAAATAATTGTCAGATAAATATGTGCATGTTCTAATTTTAGACTGGGGCCTAAACGCATGCGCCGTTCCATCTTTATGATAGGGAGCTAACCATTGCTGAGACTGAGACCTCACTTTTGTGACAGGGACCTAACTGAATCGTAGACCTCATTTTTGTGACAGGGACCTAACCTTAGCTGAGACCTCACTTTTGTGACAGGGACTTAACCTTAGCCGAGGCCTTACTTTTTACAGGGACCTAACTTTAGCGTTGACCTCACTTTTGTGACAGGGACCTAACTTAATCGTAGACCTCACTTTTGTGACAGGGACCTAACCTTAGCGGAGACCTCACTTTTGTGACAGGGACCTAACATGTAAATTAAAAAGTTGAACAAACAACCACAAAGGGAATCAACTCAATTTAATTTGCTGCACATGACGCGAAGATACGATGGAATTAATCTATTGTACTATTGATGTTTAACTAGCAATGCCAGCTGTATGCTTGCATCTCTGGGGCAGCCTCATCTAGTCGGAGGGAATTAAGGTCTAGTATAGACCGGCTGTGTCGAGTTTAGAATGTCTGTGTTTTGTCCAGTGTTTGAGGATTGTGTACAGTCTAGAAGGATTGTGTCCAGTCTATAGGGATTGTGTCCCATCTAGACATTCTGGCCCAATCTATAGGAATTGTGTACAGGCTTGAAGGACCGTGTCCCATCTAAAGCTGACTGTGTCCAGTCTAGGTCAACTGTGTCCTTTGTCCAGTCTAGGTCAACTGTGTCCTTTGTCCAGTCTAGGTCAACTGTGTCCTTTGTCCAGTCTAGGTCAACTGTGTCCTTTGTCCAGTCTAGGTCAACTGTGTCCTTTGTCCAGTCTAGGTCAACTGTGTCCTTTGTCCAGTCTAGGTCAACTGTGTCCTTTGTCCAGTCTAGGTCAACTGTGTCCTTTGTCCAGTCTAGGTCAACTGTGTCCTTTGTCCAGTCTAGGTCAACTGTGTCCTGTGTCCAGTCTAGATCAACTGTGTCCTGTGTCCAGTCTAGATCAACTGTGTCCTGTGTCCAGTCTAGGTCAACTGTGTCCAATCTATCAGGACTGTGTATCATTTAGAGAGACTGTGTACAATCGAGATAGACTGTGTCCATTCTATGAGGATTTTGCCTGTAATTTTTTTTTTCGCTTTTCTACAGAGCCACGGAAATGTCAATAGATTTTTATTAACAAACAAAAGTAATTAAAACAAAACAGAAGTCATAGAGGATCAAAATAACTAGTAAATAGTAAATAGCCACTGAAAGAAATATATTTAATTGGAAATGTATTGCTTAGCGCTGGTAGAAGATATTTAATATTCAAGCAATGTAAAAGTTAAAGTTTTTGTAAACAAAGAACGCAGTTTTAGAAAAAGACATTAAGTTTAAATTTAAAAAACCACACATCGAAATTTGTTTTATATCTAGAGTACAATATTTTATTTTATTGTACAAGTCTACATTACCAGAAATTCTTTTGATTGTACAAAATTGCTGCACAATACATTCTATTGGCTGCCCTAACCTACGGTACAATAAATTCTATTGGCTGCCCAAACTACGGTACAATAAATTCTATTGGCTGCCCAAACTACGGTACAATAAATTCTATTGGCTGCCCAAACTACGGTACAATAAATTCTATTGGCTGCCCAAACTACGGTACAATAAATTCTATTGGCTGCCCAAACTACGGTACAATAAATTCTATTGGCTGCCCAAACTACGGTACAATAAATTCTATTGGCTGCCCAAACCTACGGTACAATAAATTCTATTGGCTGCCCAAACCTACTTTACAATACATTCTATTAGTTAGTAACCGAATTAACCCCAACTTGATCAAACTTTTAAAATTCAACCCCAAACTCCAGGAACCCGATATTTTAATTACCGAAAGTTAATTACAGAACGGAAACTCGCTTATCTAGCTTGTGTATAGACAGCAACCTGCCCTGTCTACACCCATTGATTAAAAATTTGAACTACGGGTTCCATTTCACCCTGATATTCCACGTGTTAAACCTGAGAGGTTTAATTAATTTTTTTTCTGATATCAAGTAGATCTTTGCTTTTTTTTTTACAAAGTAAATATAAAAAAAATAATAATAAATCAACAGTTTTTAAAAAGCATAAAGTTATATATTTAAAAAAATCAATATAGCTTGACAAGAATAGAAAGCGAAATTTTTATATCCAAGATAAAATATAGCTATCGTTAGCATTTTTTTCCTCCTTTCGTTATCAATACACATAGGGCAGATGAAGTAGAGTTCGTCTGTTTCACATAAGCTCAGCATAGAGATGGATAATATGGTCAACATTAGGACCAGCCACGTTAGTTTCCTTAATGTATTTAGTGAATCTAATAGAGCTGTTTTCTATCTCCCGGGGTGGTGGGGGCGGGGGGGGGGGTCAGCACATTGTCACATGACCAAGACAACCATTCACAGATAAAACGTTTCGCTCCAAGATAAAAGATCCCCAGCAAGTTCATGTCAGCAAATATAGATTAATAACACGTAACGTCATTCATAACAAAAGGAGACTGACATACGCCTATACTGATAAAAAAATACAGCCTAGCATTACGCCACTGGTAAGTTATGTAGCCGCAAATAGGACGTCACTACTAACAAACAAACAAACGAACTAACAAACAAGCAAACGATGGCAACGTCAACAAATCTTAATATAGATTTGCTCGAGACGCCCACACACAAAGCGTCGTAAAATTATAAATATTAAAGACGCACTCAACAACATATAAACACACAGTAAAAGATAATGAAATATGTTTATAGAACACACAGTAAAAGATAATGAAATATGTTTATACAACACACAGTAAAAAAGAATAAAATATGTGTAAAAAACAAAAGAAAATATTTGTTAAATGTCTGGAACAAACACTCCAGATTCTCATCAGCATTTTAGGAGATAAAAAGAAAATGCTTTAGAACTGGACGATAACGCTCGGGGTTAAAATAATAAAACTAACGAAATTTCGTCGAAATAAAATACCTGGGTACACATTGTATGACACAGATATTAGATTTGGAGTAAAGCCTTTTGTTTGAAGTAACATATGTATGTATGCGTTTTATAAAGCAACACAAAATACAATGACCAAATTTCTGGATGACTGAAATATGTACCCATGCATTTCATGATTTAAAAATTAGATATATAAAATGACCAAATTTCGTTTTGGATGAAATTTGTAATTACGCATTATACGATGCAACACTTAGCTAAAAAAATCGTTAAAATCCATAAGCATTTGGGTGCAGTTTTTAACACAACGAGTAAGGAATATATACAGTGTTTCTTCCAGACTTTTTTCTCCGGGGGAGGGGGGGGAGGACTCAAATTTACGGAGGGGGGGGGGGAGGGGGGCGGATACTGTTAAAACTATAGATGTTCTATATAAATTCCATTTCGTTCGGGTGCGGTAGACTTTCTTCGGGAGGGGGGGGGGGGAAAGGGTTGAGATGCCTGGAAGAAACTATGAATAGACAAGAGAATAGGATTCGTGATACTGTGTTTTTCGGGTCGTTGTAAGAAACTTAGTTTCATTTTTGACCAAATTTGTTTCTTGTCGATTTCTTTCAATCTTTGCATTTAATAACGGTATGATGACAATACAAGAATATTTAAATTTGAATACAATAAAAAGTTTAAAAGTTTCGCTTAAATGTATTGAAAAGTTGCCTGAAGTTGCTTGCACTTTTACGGTTAGTTAAAGAAAATTGTTGTACTTTATAGTGATCAAGTCATAAAAATCAAACAACGTTGTAACAAGAATCGGTTTAGATATATTTAAATAAGTAGTACTTTTAAAATTGGCAACTGTATAAGAAACACACGCCTAAACTAGATCAGCATCTAAAGATAATATCCATCATTACCAAACCCCCCCTCCCCTTCTTCCCCCACCCTCCTACGGACTTTGACACACAAAAGCTTTATTGCTTCACGTCTCTATCCAGAAAACCTTAAGCATCTAAATATTTAATTCCTGTAAGGGGATACCACCGCTGCCATGAGAGCTGGCCATCAAAGTTCTCTCCCCTTTATAATCCAATCTTTATTCATGGCTTACGGTAATGAGCTAAAGGGGAGATCTGTTCAGTTCCCGATCATTGACCAGCTTAGCGACACACAGTTACCGTTCTTGGCCCGTCCCCCACCATTAGCTGCGGCGTTAATATTGGTGGTTGATGCATTGAATTTTTAGACCTCTTTAAGTTGTGATATATATATATATATATATATATATATATATATATATATATATATATATATATATATATATATATACACATGTGGGTGTGTTTGATTATTTAAATGTACATATAAAGAAAATTAAAGTCGCCAAAGACAGAATTAACGGGCACAATTGATATTTTGAAAATAAAAATTATTTTTACACCACCACCAAAGTTGTATCCCCTTTCGTCAGCAAAAGAAATATACCGACAAAAGGAACATAGCGAAAAGCTAATATTATATGTATATGTTTATGATTTTCTTAAATTGTTTATAAACTGTAATACCCCTTCACTTTCTCAAAAAGAAAAATGAGCTGATGTTACGTAATGTCTTTTTCTTTATTGTTACGTCCCTTGTATTGTATATCACAGTTATGTCCCTTGAAAGTGTAATCCCTGTATTTACAACTGACACTGCCTGTCTACAAAACGTGGTAATGAGAGCTAGTCAGATACTGTCTTACACATACCTCATCAAGTATGTAAGTAAACGTGATGGCGTCTGCTGTTGTGTTCTATGTACGAGATTAGTAACGTAACAGCTAGAAACCAAACCAAAACAGGCTCTCTGGAAGAAAAACAGAGCTGCCTTCTACCTTCAGATTTAAGCGCTACAACCTAAACACCAGGCAACAACAACAGCAACAAAAAATTCCAATGAGCCACAGAAAAAAGTATTTTTAGCAAGTCTCAACATGTCACCGTTGTGACTTCACATCACCACTAAAACAAAAAACCAACTACAGTGACGTCACTGACACCTTTTCTCCTAACTAAGACCACTTCACAATATTGCCACCCTCGCCGACCTACCTCCCCCTCCTCAAACACCAACACCACTCCACCCGCAGTCACCGTGACGTCACAAGTTCTTGCGCTGCACCACTTCACATCCCCCCCATCTCCACCCCCACCCCCACCCCCTCCCCCAAGCCTCATTATCCTTACGGTAAACTGATGCCAGACTCGCCCAGCGAATACGTCCCATCCTTCAGACAACCGCGCTCCGTTTCTTGTACCGCCCGTCATCCAACATTCATCCAACATTCATCCAACGTTCATCCAACATTCGGTGCTAATGATGTAACGCTAGACCCCGGGTCAGCCAGGGGCGGTAAGTAGATACAACCCCCGAGTACATCCGTGTGCCCGAACGCAGCACTGCGCATGTCATAACCTTTGTCAGCACGCGCGGTCCCTTTGTCAATCAGAGGGCGATAACTCATACATCTTATGAATGACAAATGGTATCTGTAGGTGGAGGGGGGGGGGGGATATCAATGTCCTTGAGATGCAGAGGGCGGTTAGTTATAGCCTGTTATGAGCTATTTTTAGAAGCTACTATTTAGGTTATGATGCATTAGTTTGGTGGAGTGAGCTATGAGGAGTCAGCTAGGAGGTCAGATATAAGGAGTCAGCTAGAGGTCAGATATAAGGAGTCAGCTATAAGGAGTCAGCTAAGAGGTCAGATATAAGGAGTCAGCTAGGAGGAGTCATCTAGGAGGAGTCAGCTAGGAAGAGTTAGCTAGGTCAGATATAAGGAGTCAGTAGGGGGTCAGATATAAGGAGTCAGCTAGGAGGTTAGATATAAGGAGTCAGCTAGGAGGTCAGATATAAGGAGTCAGCTTGGAGGTCAGCTATCAGGTTTCAGCTATGAGGAGTCAGCATTTACGAGTCAGCAATGAGCTTTTAGCTAAAAGCTGTTATCAGGAAACTGCGTCTAAACAGGCTATAAAGCTAACCAACATGATATACGATATTATATGTTATTTTAGAGCTGCTATGTAGATAGGAGCTATTACCCTATTACATTTGAATGGCTGGGTTAACTAGACATCTAGTTAAATAAAAATGTCGTTTAGATTTAAAGCAATTGAGAACATTCACGGTATTGATTTAAATAATACACACATCAACGGGAATAAACATTTGTGTAATTCACATTTAGCCTGTTTAACTTTTTTCTTGAAATAAATCGATATGTACAACCGAGCAAAAACCTAAAATAAAATCACCTCGCTTTGATGTAATACATCAAATACCACCTCACTCTGGGTTAAAACCTCAAAACCCATCCCGACCGGAGCTAACATCTTCCAAAAACCTCATCACACTGAGCTAAACATCACATCACATTTAGCTTAAACTTCCAAAACTACATCACATTGAGCTAAAACTTTTAAACCACATCACATTGAGCTAACAACTTCCAACTACTACATCACATTGAGCTAAAAACTTCTTTACAAAAACACACCAGATTGAGCTAAAAACGTCCAAGTACCACATTACATTGAGTTAAAAACTTCCAACTACCACATCACATTGAGCTTAAAACGTCCAACCACCACATCACATTGAGCTAAAACTTCCAACTACCACATCACATTGAGCTAAAAACTTCCAACTACCACATCACATTGAGCTAAAAACTTCCAACTACCACATCACATTGAGCTAAAAACTTCCAACCACCATATCACATTGAGCTAAACCCTTCAAACCACATCACATTGAGCTAAAAACTTCCAACCACCACATCACATTGAGCTAAAAACTTCTAACTACCACATCACATTGAGCTAAAAACTTCCAACTACCACATCACATTGAGCTAAAAACTTCCAACTACCACATCACATTGAGCTAAAAACTTCCAACTACCACATCACATTGAGCTAAAAACTTCCAACTACCACATCATATTGAGCTAAAAACTTCCAACCACCATATCACATTGAGCTAAACCCTTCAAACCACATCACATTGAGCTAAAAACTTCCAACCACCACATCACATTGAGCTAAAAACTTCTAACTACCACATCACATTGAGCTAAAAACTTCAAACACACCACCACCCTGTGAGCCACCCAACATCTTGAAAAGGTCTAGCCTGGCCCCGCCGTGAAGAAAATTCCATCCCAAAATTGATCGCTATGTTGACCAACATCAAAAAACTCTTCCACACAGCGCGGTGTTACCTCTCACCCCAAGTCCGAGCACCCCCACCCCAAGTCCGACCACCCCCACCCTCAACTCTGGCACCAATCATAGCGGTGCTGTACTCAAAGAGAGGCTTGTTTGAGGAACTGACAGAAAACGGGTTTTTAATGAATTGTTTACACAGCGTTAATTCACACAGTAGTGAGCGGGTTCACAGCGAGTCATGTCTGATGTTAAGTGACAACACACAAGAACATTTTTATCACTTTAACACTGAAGGATAGGTGATCATAAGCTACTGTATTCCTAGACAATGTAACGTGAAGCAGCTTGAGGGCGAATGTTAAATGTCTTTTAATTGAAGTTAACATCAAAGTGACTACTAACTTTGTAAATTAAATAATTGTAGGGCATAATTGAAGTGAATTATGAAGCACCCCCGGGAGTTATGTAAATGTGATATATATATATATATATATATATATATATATATATATATATATATATATATATATATATATATATATATATATATATATATATATATATATATATATATATATATATATATATATATATATATATATATATATATATATATATATATATATATATATATATATATATGATTTCTCATCTTTTTGATCAGATGTGACGGTAGGGGTTCAGGACATCATGCACTGGCACACCTTCCCCTTTTCTTCTTTCTTATTAAAGCTGTTCAGAGGACGAGATTTCATACATAAGTATTAGCTCTTGTCGGTAGATTAATTTCTAAACTTTTCTAGCGATTTCCAGTAACTGGAAGTGACACTTTATTGCTGATTTCTCAAAAAAAACTTTCTAATTTGATAAAGAACTATTCGCCTTGGTATTTTCTCGAAAAAACGAGTGATTTTTTGTGTACAACAAACAGTTATATTTCTATAGCCCGATTCTACAAGTATTCTCAATCCAACCCTAGCTGTTAAATAAAATACTTAAAAAAACTTTTTAAAAAACCACGTTTTTCTTGTGGACTAAAAAGTAGAAAATAAATTTTCATACATTTGATGACAGAAAACGTGGATACGTTCACCATCAAATTTCCCGACCCATCTGCCCAACCCATGTATGTTGTCATCAAATGTATGAAAATTTATTTTCTACTTTTTAGTCCACAAGAAAAACGTGGTTTTTTAAAAAGTTTTTTTAAGTATTTTATTTTCTCCTTTTTAGTCCGTTGCTACCCATGAAAAACGTGATTTTAAAAAGTCTTTATATAGTTTATTTTCTACTTTATCTAATGACTTGATTAAGTATGACTTGACTAAGTGTTTTTAAATACACGGACTAAAAATCTTAAGCGACCGATACGCTTTAAACCGAGAAGGGGCGTAATTTAATTAAGCCTACATGCCGTGACCAGGATTCGAACCTGGGTTGTCGCGGCCACAACGCGAAGTACTAACCACTATACGATCACGGCCAGCGCGCTCACATCGATTGGGGTCGAAGTAACTGTGTCAATAGGCCTCCAGTCTTGTCGGTATCTTTAGAAATCATGTCCTCAATTTTATGGTCCTTGGGGCGTAATTTAATTAAGCTAATTTAGGTCTCTAATTGCTAGTTTTTATGATTGCATCTGAAATTGTTAGGCGAAAATAGCCTGCATGCCAAATTTCAGATCTCTAGAGCAATCAGAAGTGGGCTAATTTTCGATGTCAATTTTAACAACAAACAAACAAACAAACGCGAAGCTGAGTTAAGAAAAACGTGTTAAAAATAGTGTACCAGAAACTAATTAAGGGAGATCACTCCTACTTTTTAAAAATTAAATTTGAAATAACGTGACCAAACCCGGAGGAATATTAAAAGTTTTGTTATCTTCTATGACAAATACAATATTTCAGTTCAACTTTTAACCATTCGTTTACTTTTACATTTCTTTATCGCGCTTTAAGTCTGTATCCGTTTTTATCCTTATCATCAACATTATCCCATTAGGATCAAACAGGAACCTTCAGACCATTTGAACAGACGGAGGCTCTAACTTACAGGACGTCAAGTTATAAATAGCCACGGGGCTTGGCATTAAACCGGAACTTCGAGTCCATCGAACCGGAACTTAAGAAGCGCCCTCTGTCGGACATGCCGAGATAAGCGAACAAGCGCGTGTGGATAATTGCACGTGCAGATTACAAGCCGGCTGCAGCCGGAATGACCGGCTCAGAGAAATGGGCCTTTTGTTGGCCGGCCATCTTACCGGCCGTGTCCATTTTGAGGGTAATGAAAGGACATGCTAATTCTAAATGGGCGAGCGTGATTAGGGCAGCCGATGTTGACGTTTGGGACAGGAGGTCACGTGGGGGGGGGGGGTTATTTTTAGATAACGACTTCAATTTTTAAAGAAAATTATTTTCGACACCTTTTGGTTTGACGTGTTTTGCTGCAGATATTATTCAGTAAAAATCTTACAATTAAAAAATGATTTATTAAATAATTCAACTTCGAAAATTCTAATGTATGAAGAAATAGAATATTTAAAAACTATATGTTTATGTCATACATCGCTGTAGCATTTTGACAACATTACATTTTTAGAAGTAAGCGTAAGTATTTTTTAGAACAAAGTGCTCTCGCATCAAGAGATGCTTCAAAACGCATCTGAAGTCTACCCCCAATGAATGAAAAATCTCATCTGGACTACAGCTTTCTGGCCGAAGGGCTGAACTAAACTTTTTCCTGTTTATTTAATATTTTAATTTTCGTTTTGAAAATTCAAGGATTAAAGAATAGCTTTTTTTTTGTAGAGCGCAGCTGAGGGTACAGATGGTAATGTTACACACTATAGGACGGTTTTGTTTGAGGGGTTTCTTAGCTTGTACAAAGTAGTGGTCTTTGATCGTATTTATAATGTTAATTTATGATTTTATTTTTTCCACATCCCAAAATGACGCGTCGGTTTGGTTATTTACAATTGTTGTTTAAAATCAAACAGTAAAATGTCTTCTCATCAAAAGTGAATCTATGACTTCAGCTACTTATAAAAAAATGAATCTATGACTTCTGTTACTTATCAAAAGTGAATCCATGACTTCTGCTATGTATTAAAAGTGAACATGTCACCAATCATACAAGCACCTCATCAAAACTGAGCACATATCATCTTCTAAAGTGAATCTCTGACTTTTTCTGTTACTTTAAAAAAATCGACCCAAGTATGCAGCTCATTAAAAGTGAACCGGTAGCTGATCTAAAGTGAATCAGCACCTTATCATAAGTGAATCTCTACCTCCCAACGCTCAAGTCCTTCGCCACCAGCTCAGACTTTTATCACCAAGTTCATCGTCTGAGCTGTATTAGAACCCGATACATAGATGCGGCTTCTGTCTTCTGTGAATGACAGCCTTGTCAGATCAAAGCTTTCTGGAATCGCCGTCTGAGAGTAGATTTCGACCCCCCATCCCCCATCCCTGAGACTTCACCTCCTGTAGTAAAGCGATGAACGTAATTTGATGCGATGTTCTTTGAATCTGTGTGCAAGAGCCGTTCAAGCTACGACAGAGAAATTTTTATCAGACTTGGAGACAGCATAACTCAAGCCGGCGACAGGACAAAATAGAAGGTTATGGTTGAGGCCGTATGCTCCACAAGAGGGATTTCAAAACTAGGGCCCGCGAAGTCCTCTCATCCGACCCGCGGAGCTCTTTTTGTCAACGGAAAAAATGTTTGTTGGAGATGGCTGAGAAACTTTGCCCAGAAAATTCAAAACAATTTGAAAATGTAGCTTTGGGTGCAAATACCATTGCCCGCCGTGTTGCAGACATTGGTGAAAACATCGTGGCTCAAATCGCAATAAAATGCAAGCAAGTTTCCCCATTTTTTAATTCCAATGGATGAGTCGCGGGACAGATGTTCCATCTCTCAACTTCCTGTGCTCATAAAGGATGTGGATGAAGACAAGAGCTGGCTTCCCTACATAACATGTATGGCACTGTTACCGGAGAGGATATATTCCATGAGTTAAAAACATTTGCTGATTGTAACTTGGACTAACCTCAGTTGCCTGACAGTTGGTGGGGGAAAGAACATGAGTGGCATAAAGAAAGGCTTGGTTGGACAAGCTAATGAGAAAAACTTTCTATAACCAATGTTCCTGTATTATTCACCAGCAAGCTTTGTGTGCTAAATATATGGACATTAACAGTTTACTGAATCCTGTGGTGAAGATGGTGAATTTCTTACGGTCTAATGGGCTCAATCAAAGATAGTTCAGAGACATGTCGAAAAAACAAACACGGAATCGCAAGATTTACAATATTATACAGCAGTAAGATGGTTAAGTTGTCAAAAATCTTTCAGAAAAGAAATAGGTTACTTTCTGGAAAGTAAATGCAAACCACAGCCATTACTTTCTGATGAAGAGTGGGTATGGAAATTGGTCTCTGATGCAGACACAACTAGTCATTTTAATTTTCTGAAGCAAAAACAAGAGAGGGAAATCTATTTTTCTGATCTATACACCCACCTTAAGACCTTCAGATCCAAACTTGGCATGTAGTTGAAGCAAGTACATGCCAACCTTCTTACACTTTTTCAGCAGTGCAAGGTCTTCATGGCTGGAGCAACAGCTAATTGTCCCGCATCATTTGCATGCGAGATCATCAAAGACCTTCAGCAGCGGTTTTCTGACTTGGGTTCAAAGACAAAAGAAGTGAGAGTGTTTCAAAACCAATTTGAAGCAGATGTGACCAGTTGCCCAGATGAACTGCAGCTGGAGGTCATTGAATTGCAAACAAATGAAATCCTTAGAGGCAAGTTGAAAGAAGGGCGGGTGGGTTTTTATAAGCTTTTGCCTCTGGAAGACTTTCCGAATATTTAAACTTTTGCATTAAAGTACTTTTCAAATTTTGGAACAAGATACCTGTGGAAACAAATATATTCAAAAATAAAATACGTGAAGAATAATTTGAGAGCAAACCTGGACCTCGAATGTGTTGAAATTTGTATATATTTCTATATACATTATATTTCGTTGGGGGGGGGGGGGGGGGGTAGGGGGGGCACCGCCAACCCAGAGAGATGCCTGGAAGAAACTGGCCCCCGAACTGATATTTGATAGTTAATGCGGCCCTCAGGCTGAAAAGTTTGGAGACCCCTGCTCTACAATGAGAAAAGTAAAACTATAATCAAATTCAACTTTAGTTAGGGTTAAGGTCAACGCATGTGATCCTTAACAGAAGAAATAACGCTATTTTTCTTTACTGAGAATACATGGCTGGTTATTTTTAATTTAAAGTTTAATTTTTTAAAACTAATTAATAATTAATACTTAATTAAATTAATTATATTGACTTGATATTTATCTCACTGGTAACAAGTTTGCCAGTAGCTTCAAGATTAGGTCGTCTGACAATGTTGTGTATTCTTAGGGGTGGGGGTGGGGGGAGGGGTGTTGAACATGACTAGGGATGCTAGTAAAGTGAAACTAAGATTTTTGGTTGTTGTTTTTTTTTGTGGGGGGAGGGGGGGGGGGGGAAGGGGGGGGGGTTATATTTGGGGGGGGGAGGGGTTAGGTCATTCATACGGAGGGGTAAAGAGGATGGGTCCTAAAATATCGAATTATAAGGTTGTGTATAGGGGGGGGAGCTTAGGTTGGCGGCAACCTACGATGATATTTGTGTTTCAGATATTCCTTGTTTTGGTTATTGTTTACACGCAACAGGAAAATACAATATCGATACTTTTCTTTTTATGAGATATCGCTGTTAAGAGTCAGTGTCAGTTTAGGCCTCAGGGTTAGAATCAAGATTTTGTTGATAGGCGGTTTTAAATCAGGGTTAAAGTGTCGATTCCAAAAATGAAACATAACATCGAATACATCATATGTAAATACCCTTATTTTTTTTTTCGAAGATTAATTAATTAACTGATGGTTTAAAACTGATAAATGTTGTTGCGAAATGCATAAGCAGATTTCCCTTTTTTAAAAATGTCTTTCAAACCTGTCTAAGCTTTGCATTGATACCCCCGTATCCCTCCTCCCCGCACCTCTCCAACCCCCTCCCCCTCTCCACCCTTATCTCCACCCCTACCCTAAGGAAAAAAACACGATACACAAATGTGGGGTTTAATGCACGGGGTTTCTTTTAAAAAATTTAATGGCCAGGACTTTGGGTCGACATTGTGAAACACGGGCAAACACAATTAAAACTTGGGAGGCCGGGTTGTGCTGGCAGGAAGGAGGGGGGGGGGGGGGAATGGGGTGAGGGAGGGAGGGAGGGAGGGGGAGGGAGGGGGATGAAGAATGAAGGAGCTAGGCTGCTGCATGAAATGTTGAGATTTTGCGTTGTTGTTTTTTTTTAAGATCGTGGAAGTGTGTCATTAAAATGACAGTTCAAAAGTAAATCGATCAAAGTTTTTATTTTAATTAGAAATTTTAGAGTTGTCTTAATTAAAAAAATGATTATAGAGAATGTTTGAACGAGCGTTTTATTTAACAATGCAGACTATACAACTAATAACCCTAATGTCTAGAGTTCGGTAGTCTACATCTCCAGGAGTATGGTTATCTCTAAAAACTAAAAAATACCTGATTTAAGTCGAAAAAAAAATTCACATTTTATTCGGTTATCCGTAGAACTGACTATGTATATAAATATAAATACAAATGTTAGCTGCAGTAAGGTTGATCCAAATAGTTTAAAAACAGGTAGTGTTAATATCCTTACAAATTCAAAACCAATAGTGTCTTGAAATAGTGAAGCGACTACCTGTTTTAATACTAGTGCTGACCAGTAACCATACAATTCATGTCTATACAGTGGTCAACGGAACAGAAGGACTCTACTTCATTGGCCGTTAGGTCTGGATTGATAAGTAAAGTTTTGGTTTCAGGCATCATTAAGTAAACACGTAATCTCGCCTCTGTTTTCTTTAAAATGGTTTGTAGTTCACAATAATTCAACACTAAGTAATGATGAGTACTGGCCCAAAGGTTGTTTCTAAGGCATGTTTTCAGGTTTCCTCTCAGGAATCTTGTGATGCAGGTCCTCTCATAAACCTACTTACATAAACCTTCTACTCTTAACTTCTAACATAACCACTACTCTCTCATTAACTTCCTAGCCTAACCCCTCGAACATTAATATCTTTACCTAAACCCTTTCTTGTTAATCTATTAATCTACCCTATCTTTCATTTACCTTCTAACCAAATCAGCTATGTTATTAACATTCAACCTAACTTGTTTATAATTAACCTCCTAGCCTAACCCCTCTCTCATTAGTCTTCTAACCTAACTCTTACTAGCCTTCTAACACAACCCTTATTGCTTTAAACTACTAACCTAAACCCTGTCGCAGTAACCTTAAACCTAACCCCATTCTCAATATGTTCCTAACCTAACATACTACTTATTATCTTGAACCTAATCAGTCTTATTTACCTCTAACATAATCCCTCTTTCACTAACCTCCTAATCTAACCACTCTTTATTAACTCATTAATCACTTAACCTAACCGCTCCTAACCTCCAAACCTAACCCTCACACAAAACTTACCCAACAATTCTAACTCTCCCATAGAAGACTGAGACACAATGTATAGAAGACTGAGACACAATGTATTTTCCTTAGATCCCTGCACGTTGCGAGGCCGGAGCTAAATCTTTGTTTACTTTTCTTTTCAATTAACGCTTCCAGCGTGGGAACTTGCTCAGCAGGAGTGTCGCAGACGACCCTGGAGAGCCCACGTGAGCATCGCTGAGTCGCCATTTTGTTTCCATTGACTCAAGTGACAAGGTTTTAAAAACTTGGATGTGAACAACTGCCATGGTCAGTTGGGCTAAAATGTTCATGGCTATGGCCCAGGTGGGTGTGGGTTGGGCTAAAATAATTAAGGAATACAATCTTATTAAACACATATTCATCACCATCATCGTCATCATCATCAGTATAGTCATCATAATCATCATCATCATAATGATCATTTTCATTTTCATTATTATTATCATTTTCGTTATCGTCATAAGTATCGTCATTATCATCATCATCATCATCATCATCGTCATTATCATCATCATCATCATCATCATCATCATCATCATCATCGTCATCATCATCGTCATCGTCATCGTCATCGTCATCGTCATCGTCATCATCATCATCATCATCATTATCATCATCATCATCATCATCATCATCATCATCATCATCATCATCGTTTTCATCATCATCATCATCATTATCATCATCATCATCATCATCCCCCTGTGGACCGGTTGTGTAGCAACCACACCTCTTCATTGTACTCGGTTCTGTGCAATTCCTCCAAGTTCGGCCCACGACATTCCGGCTGCCGCTTCACTGTCAACTGATCTTTTCCACAAGTTTGTTTTACCCTTCCCACTTTCATCTTTCCTTGGGGATTCCAATCCAGGGCCTGTCTGGGGAGGTTGCCTGTAGGTTTACGTAGAGTGTGTCCAATCGAAACGAATATTAGAGAATCTTTCAAATAGCACAGGTGTAATGACACAATAAAACAAAACTCTCAGTAGTAAAATTCTAGTAGGGAGAAATATGTGAGAAATGTTACTGATGTTATTGTACCTTCGTCAGCAATGAATATAGGCCTATACATAAGTCAAAACTGTATTGGAGGATTTAAAAGCTAACCCACTAACACACACTGTGATCTTGTGATCGAGGCAAAAACTTGTGGAAGGTACAGAGATGCGATAAATATCATAGTTATAAAATTATAATCTATGTACATCTATATATATATATATATATATATATATATATATATATATATATATATATATATATATATATATATATATATATATATATATATATATATATATATATATATGGTGTGTGCGTGTTTATCTTTGTGTATGTTTACGACAACTAATTTGTAAATCAGACGTTTTCAAGTTCAAATCAAAGAAAATAACTAAAAAGAAAACGAGCTGACCAACAGACGACTACTCCCCTAACACGTGACTAAAACACCGGCACTTGAGCCGGCCAGAGCCATCGCTTACATTCAGCGACATCGTCTGCAGACGACAGGCGTTTCTCGGTCGTCTGGCAGCTAATCAACAAGTAGACCACTAGCTTTCTCACTATCAAAGCCAGCGTACAATTAAATAACGTCAAACCTATTAACAAGTTGGTCAGTAAACAATGAAAAAATATTTTGAATGTTTCACTGGCCGCAAAGCTGCTAGAAATAAAAAAAAAACATTCGTTAAGTATCTGTTTATTCTGGGCAGATGAAGTAGAGTTCACGGGTTTGGGGGACCTCAGCATATAGAGTGATTGGTCAGAACTATGCCCAGTCAGGTACCTATACGAATTGGGTGGACTCAGTGAAGTCCTACGGTCTCAAGCCCGGGTTCCGAACTCAAGACATTTAGGTTAGCGGTCGTACGCTCTACCATCCGACCACGCCGTGTGCCAACTTATTTGCTGTCGTTTAATTTCTGAAGTTGTATTTTTATCAACATTGAAAATCTCTTTTAAGAATTAATGTTCCTTTTACCAAATAAGTTTTCATGAAATTCGTTTTTTTTAAAATTAATATTAATTTACCATCTACCAAAGAAATATTCCTGAAAAGGATTTTTTATGACTAATTAATGAAATATTTAAAAAGGCGAAGCTAATAATTACATTTAACCAAAGAAATATCTATAAAATGTGTTTTAAAATATGTCCGAATCAATATTTATGAAAAGTTAACCAAACATAGATTTCTTAAAAGGATTTTTTTTTTAATCAACTTAATAAAATATTCATGAAAATGGTTTAAAAACTTACAAAGTATTATTTTATTACATTTAAGCAAGATAATTTTTAACGAAAAGTTTTTTTTAATATGCCCATTTGGATTTAAAATTAACATTTAACCAAAACATTTTCTTTAAAAACGGTTTTTAAAAGTGTCTAATAAAGATTTGTGGGTGACATTTGTCAGAACTAAGGTTTGGATCTATGGGTTTCAAAATCAGTTTTGCCGTACTAACAACACAAACCCCTGCAACCTTGCTCCTATGTACTCGTACATCTGTTCCTAGCGCAGCAACGAACGATTTTTGATAAGGTTTTATTTTTCAAGAGACCCATTCCAATATTTGCCCTGCAAATATCTTTCTTCTGATGTCCTTTACTTCTCCGAGAAATAAAAAAAAAACTATTAATACCCCACGCACAGCACCTGGAAGAAAGTGGAAATGGATCCTAATAGCTGGCAGGGGAAGCAAGGCGCTTTGCTTTCAGCTCTGCGGTGCAGATTCTAAGTACTACGTCATGGATTGCAACATCTTGGCCAGGATTTTTCTGCACCTTCCGGCCATGAGATTTTATTTTTAAATAATCGAGGCCAGATCAATATAAGTGTGTGTATGAGGGGGGGGGGGTATTTTTCCCTTGTTAGTATCGTTTTTAAAATGCACAAGAAATATTCTCCTGCCCCTTAGGGAGCTTATTAAAAGCATACATTCCTGTAATATACGGATATTTTTGTAGTGTATCTTAAATATTTTTTTTTTAGTCTTGAGGTGTGTTGTTTCGATAAAAGAATGTTGAATATTAAACTTTTTATTTTATTTGTATTGTTTATCTATTTTGTTAAATTGGTGAGCAGTTGACATAAAAACATTTTGTATTTTATTTTGTGAATTGTATTATTTATGATATTGTGTTGGCCTGCCTGAGAGTTTTCTTTTGTGTAAACAGCGCTTACCATTGGGGATGGAGAGAGGGAGGGTAGAGGAAGACTGGAGGAAAACGAAGAGGTAAAATTAAAATACAGTAAAGCTAATGTGTGTATGAACTTGGTAATGGGCTTAACACGTCGTAAAACAATCTACCCTACAGCTGCCAGTATTAAAGCAACATACATTGAATTTATCTGAATTTTCACCAATCTGCCCTTAAGGAAACTCATCAAAGCAATCTGCTCTAAAGTAAGCTTACCTCAAGCTATTACTTTACAACAATTTACTCTGTAACAGTCAGTCCTAAAGTATATTTTAAAGTCATGTGTACTACAGTAATACGCTCTTTAACAATCTGCCCTAAAGCAAACTTCCCTATAACAAACTTCCCTATAACAATCTGCCCTATAACAAATTACCCTATAAGTCTGCTGTAATACAGACTAGACGAGAGCCTCCTAATTTCACTGAACTGAATCAAGCCAACCAGTCTCTGGTGTATGTTTAAAATGGGAGATAACTTCCTTATGAATGCTAGTTTCGTCTCCTATTTTAAAAATTAACAAGAAACAGACTGGTTTTATTCAATTACCCAAACAATGAGTCAGGTCATTTAAACCGCAGAGGTCGCCGGACAATTTTTGTCAGATAAAATATCTTTTATAAAACAGATGTTCAATGTACAGAAACTACTATGACTCTCAAAATGACTGACCTAAAAAAAAAACGCCTGACGTAAGAAAAAAAATCCTGACTTAATGATAGCCTCTCTTTAAAAACACATAACTTCAGAAATTCCTAACTTCTTACATGCAAGACTTCAGAAATATCCCATTCCAATAATACCAGACTTTAAAAATGCATAACTTCAGAAATAACCCCTATCCCATTTAAATAACGCCTGATCTAAAAAAAAATTAAAAAAAACTTGATTTCAGAAATACCTGCCTTTAAAAATTACCTAGCTATAAAACTTGGATAAGAAATAATTTGATGGACATAGCACGAAAATCTGACTCCCTGTCCACAAAGATCCCCATACTTCACCACCTGACGTCAAAACCTCTCAAATCTGCGCATAGATTTCGTATGAAAGCCAGCAAGATTGATGAATCAGCTCCATGGTTCGACTAGACTAGACGAGGAAAGATGGGTATCGTTTACAGAGTTAGACTTTGGGTAACCTTGTATATCGATACTCAATTAGGTTTATCGAAAGAGACATGAGCGATTACTTTAGAAGATGACAGGCGAAAGGAATATCTACCTCGGGGTTTGATGTTAGATGGGTGTGGGGCGGGGGGGGGGGGGGGGTCAATGTTTCATGGGAATAGTGTGGTTGGGTTGATGTTGGTTGGGGTTGATGTTTGATGGGGAGTCGATGTTATATGGGGGTCGATGTTATATGGGGGCTTATGTTTGAGTTGATGTTATGTGGGGGGTCAATGTTTGATGAGGGGTCGATGTTTGATTGGGCGTTGATGTTGGATGGGGGTCGCTGTTTAAAGGGTATGGATGTTATTAGGGGTCGGTGTTTGAAGGGTATGGATGTTATTAGGGGTCGCTGTTTGAAGGGTATGGATGTTATTAGGGGTCGCTGTTTGAAGGGTATGGATGTTATTAGGGGTCAGTGTTTGATGGGGTCAATGTTCGAGGGGGGGGGTCAATGTCTGATGGGATCATTGTTTTATAGAGTCCATGTTATGTCAGTTGTTTCAACTAAGATTGCAGATCCTGGTGCTAAAATGTGCTTTTTTAGTGGCGTTTGTCACAACCTGTTATGATCTGTGATCTTTACTATTTTAAAGGTGATGTGTGCTACATTGTGCTATAAACAAGTATGGATTGTTTCTCAAGTTTCTGTATGAGATATAACATGGTGAAATTGGATGTGCAGTTCATTTCCTATCATGTAGTTAAAAAATGATTACTCGGCGATATAATTTGCCGTGCATGTGTTGGTCAGTATTATATGTGGTCAACGTTCATTCAGTATTTTTACGTATAGGCGGGTGCGATATATATATATATATATATATATATATATATATATATATATATATATATATATATATATATATATATATATATATATATATATATATATTATATGGCTAACATAATTTCCAAATGTCACCCCATATTCCGTTATTCCGTGAACTATAACATTATATAAGAACACTCCCACCACACGCCTACACACAGTAACTATGCCACAACACCACAACACCACAACCAACCCAAACATCTAGTGCACAACATCACCACACACCATCACCGTATTCAAGTCCTACAAGCAAGACTAGGTCCATATATACACAACACTAGGTCCCGCCTATCCAATCAACTATAGCACAACACAACCACACCACTACACAACAGCATCACCACACACCATCACCCAAATGCTCCAAGACTCTCGCCTATCCAATCAACCACACCACAACACAACAGCATCTGTTGAGTAAATACCACCTACCACACCCCTCCCCCTCACACCAGAATGGTGACACAAGCTCAGGCCTAAAGCCTGCTTTACCTTGATCCTATTACAGACAAGCCCGGGGGGGGTCACGCTGCCCCGGGGGATGAGCAATACCACTGCCGTGATTTGATGACAAAAAAACGCACCCAAAAAAACGCACCTAAAAAAACAAGCGAAAAAAAACCGGATATTGACAATGAATGCTGGGAAAACCAGAACCAATCAATGGCCATAAAAACACAACATGCAAGGGGCATCTAACTACTTTGTAATCCTTGGTCGTCGTCCTTGTCAAATTTTACAGAACGTGGGGGACATAAACGCGGACATAAATGCAATTCTTTGATAAATGTGTGTGTACATAAACATACACATAAATTTACACAATTGTGAACCAATATTTTATTTGCATTCTTGTGGTGGTGAAGTATTCGCGTAGGAATTCGTTTATCACTAAACTCATCAACCATTTATAATAACGTATACTACTACACAATAGATGAATTCTTCATCTCTCCCATGTTTCTTAGGCACGAACTGGAAAATATAAGGATAAATGCTAACACAAAGTACTAAACCATCAGGGTATAATCGAATATATTTACGATATCAAGTATCGTCTGTGTCTATACATTTTACAGCAGGTATCGTCTTACATGTGGGTAAAAATAGCATGTACTCAGGCGCTTAGGGCTGGGGGTGTTATGATCCGCGTTCTTGGCATTTTAATGGGGCGCAGTCACGTGATGCGGTGGTGTCAAGACACACCTAAGCCGCCTGACACCCCTGGTGTGTCACACGGCACGCGAGGCCACACATCAAAGACACATCTGTAAGCCATCATGTGTTCATGGGGTTAGTATGTGACATCAGGTTACTGGTCGTCTTTAAAACACCCGGTATACTTATTTGTGTTATAGTAGAAATTTGTTTTTTTAATTGAGAGAAAAAAAAGACTTCATATTTGTAAAGATGTCTAAGGGCTAATGTTATGAATTATCTCGGTAATTTTAAATCATTATTTTTTTCGTTCTCCAAAGACATGGGGCAGATGAAGTAGAGCTTATTCAATGACGTCGACGTACATGGCGATAGAGTGGTTAGAATTTATGCCCCGCCACATTAGTAACTCTACCGGAGCTGGGTAGACTCAGTGACGTACAATAGACTCCGGCACGGGATTAGAACTCGAGACTTTTGTGCTATCAATCCAACCACATAATGCCTTAGCTTTGAATACAACTAAACAAATGTATATGTATGTATGTATATATATATATATATATATATATTGTTACGCACCCCCTTCTCTAATCCTTTCGAACTAGTCAGGGGATCGTAAACAAGAAGAAGAAAAATAAAAATAAATAAAAGCCAACTTCAGTAATCTCTATTTATTCGCCACAAAATACAACATCTAACATTAACCCGCCACCACATGGAACACAATAGGAAAAATACACAACTATCTACAACTAAAGTCCTTAATTTGACTAATCTACTTGTCCCTAACTGTCAAGCCTAGCCTAAGTCTAAAACATGTCGTGGCTTTCCACTAGCTCACAGAGACGACCCCATGTCTGTCTCCCCTAAACCTAGCTATCCGAGACGAGTACGTCCGTCTCCGAGTGCGTGTCCCGAGTGTCTCGAGAGTGTCCCTAGTCTCCGGTCTACCCTCCTAAAGTACTCGTCCCCCGCCCTACACCGTGGGAACGATTTTAATTAAGGCCTGACCCTAGGTCATATCCGTCCATGACGGTCCCCTCGGCCCCCTCCGACCTGGAAGGTTTTTTTCCCAGCCGTAAAACACGGACCGTCACTAGCCTAGATCAAGCATCAACGGTCAGCCCGTGGTGTCACCAGGTAATTTATGGGCTGTTGGCCACGTTAATAGCCGAGTCCCCCAAGACACCAGGTATGCATTGCCCACAGCGTGGTACCCAATCCGGTGGGGCCGTCACGGCCCAAAGGTTCTCACGGCCAGCACTGGTCAGCCTCTGACCACCGCCAGGTTGATGGATGAGCGTGAGATCGCTACCCCAACATACGGGTCAGCCCAGGTTAAACACCAAGTGGTCGTAACACCCCCACCCTTCAAGAAATTAATTCGCCACCACATGGTGAATTAATTGAACCTCTCTTACTAGACAACCATACCAATCTCACAATTCCTCAAAAGTCCCAGAATAAACCTAAATGGGACTAAATCCATTTAACATAATCATTACTAAAAAGATAAGAAACGTGGATGATTTAGTCACAATAACAAGTTTGACTAAATGCCCCAAACACAATGTCATCAAACATAGACATCAAAGTAAATAAAACAGCAAATCTGCAACACATGTGTCACTGTCGCAAATAATGCTAAGATTGAAAACCAACAGTCTTCGTTTTACTGATAGTTACGTCATCAGTCAACAAAACTTGTCAATACAATTAAAAACTGTCACGAATTCAACAGCATGTAAAACATCAATAACACATTTTTTTTCAAACAAGACATGTAAAAGTGTACATTCTTTAAGCCTGAAAACAGTTCATTTTGATTAGAACACTTGCATCCTGGGAAAACATGAAACAGTCTATCTTGGAAACAGTTCTAATAGGTTTGAAACAAATTAGTTTTCCGTCTTTCGGGTCATCATGAGTCCGTAAACATAAAACTTAAGCCGAACTTTATAACGGCGCAGCACAATTTTAGTGACGGAGATATTGTCCGTCCACAACAACAACTCGCACATAAGGCGTGGTTTCACAGTACTGCTTGCACCAATGTCATGTTTTGACACGATGTTAATCCTGAACACCGTGTCACACAAAGAGGGAACGAGTACACGCCCCGTCTCCGTGAAAGCAATGGGGTGTGCGCTCGCTTGTACGCACCCTCGGTTGAGAGAAGTAGCGTGACCCGCTGAGGTCACCGTCTCCAGGTGGTTGGTCTTGACCGGGTCGGTCAGAGAACCGTAAATCACCTCCGTGATAAGGGGAGGGAAGCCTGAGTTAGGCTCAACTCCTAAACAAGAGGTAACAACTACGCTTGTCACCGACGTTGACAAAAGATTCGTCGTCTCCTCAAACTCGGGATGTAGAACACCATTCGCGTGACCTCCAGGTGAGGTCATGGCCTCCAGGTTGCTGGTCTTGACCGGGTCGGTCAGAGAACAATAAATCACCTCCGAGATAAGGGGAGGGAAGCCTGAGTTAGGCTCATTTCCTAAACAAAAGGTAACGACTTTGCTCGTCACCGCTGACAAAAGATTCACCGACTCCTCGATCTCTGGATGTAGAACACCATCCACGTGACCTCCAGGTGAGGTCATGGCCTCTGGGTTGCTGGACTTGGTCGGGGAGAAATCAAATACTGCTGGGATCATGGGAGGACAGCCCGTGTTAGGCTCACCTCCAAGACAATGGGTAACAATTTCGTCTGTTACCGCGGCTGGCAGAAGATTCGTTGACTCGTCTAACTGAAGGTGTAGGTCACCATTCACATGACCTCCGGATAAGGTCATGACGCCATCAAGATGACAAGTAGTAAGGTCTTGATCAGGTGCAGTTACTGATTCAGGTTCAGACGAGGACAGCCTGTTCTCATGGGTATTCACTCTCTCGGTGGTTACCGTGATTTCAGCGGTAGTTATATCCACTGGGTCTGATATTGACTGCCCCTTTTCATGACTGGTCAACATCAGAGTGGTTGCCGTTATATCATCGGTGGTTGTATCCACTGGGTCAGATATTGACAGCCCCTTTTCATGACTGGCCAATAACAGAGTGGTCGCCGTGATATCATCGGTGGTTGTATCCACTGGGTCAGATATTGACAGCCCCTTTTCATGACTGGCCAATAACAGAGTGGTCGCCGTGATATCATCGGTGGTTGTATCCACTGGGTCAGATATTGACAGCCCCTTTTCATGACTGGCCAATAACATTAGAGTGGTCGCCGTGATTTTATCTAAACCAATAACTTGCTGACTGTCTTCAGTACTTGTCGGCACACAACTCTCAACTCGTAAGCTATCAGCACGTTTTGACGTTTGTGCTGGTTCTGCTAGGTTAGAGTCGACTTCAGGGACTGAGCCAAAGCTAGTGGCAGCCTTAGTCTGAGACTGACAAAACTCGCTACCAACTCTATCAGACAACGAACTATCTTCATTTCTATACCGATCCTCGGAAACTACTACACTAGCCTGAGAGAAAACAGAGACAGATTCTGGAAAGTCAAACAACCCACTAAGCTGTGCCTCCTCCCATAGCCTAAGTAAATCCCGTTCCCTCCTAATCTCTAATAGTTTAACTTCATGTCCGAACAGTTTCTCTAAACTTTTAATGTCAATTTCCTTCCAAGATTCTGACATGAATATATCCCTCCTGATCTCTAACAACTTCTCCTCTTTTTCTCTCGCGATCTCTAACAACTTAACTTGATATTTCCTCTCAATTTCTTCAACCCTAATACGTCCTATCTCATAATATTCTATCGAGTCTAGACACTCCTCCTCTAATCTACCTGTATTTACTAACTCAACACAAATATGATCTCGTAGAACTCTATCTCTATCCGACACATCAACCTCTAGTCCTAGCTCCTCAACTAGACGCAACAACTCTACGCGACAAAACCTGTCTAAAACTTCTAGAGTTGGACACTCAATAAAACTTATTACGTCCATGATTCACACTTACGGAACTTATCCAGCTAAATGGTGGCGGTTAACTACAAAAAAGTGGCTTACAACAAACACTTTAACTTAAACATTAAAAGTAGGGCTATCACCTTTGACACTTGAAACAGGTAGACACCAGCTATACTGGGCCAACCAAACTAAATATCCAGCTACACTGGATCACAAACGATTTACTCACGTATACTGGGAATTGACCCTCCAGCTATACTGAGCAAACCAAACAAAAATTACGAATTTATTCACGTACCTGGGAATGACCCTCCAGCTGTACTGAATAAACCCGAACACTCCAGTTCCACTGGACCAAACAAAAATATTCGAGTATACTGGGCATTAATCCCTCCAGCTATACTGAATCAACAAAAAAAATTCCAGCTCTACTGGACCAACATAAAAATCAAGCAAAATAAACTCAGTGTCAATACAAAGGTGATAAGCTCGCTACTTACTCAATGTTTGGAAAACTCTCCTGATTCCGTGAACAACTTTATTGTCACTACTCATAAAACTCAAAACTAAAACACAAGCTCGTGAGCCCCCAACTGAAAATGGCATCAAAAGAAACTATTCAACTCGTTGTCTGTCCTATCCCGGACTCTAGCCGCCAATTGTTACGCACCCCCTTCTCTAATCCTTTCGAACTAGTCAGGGGATCGTAAACAAGAAGAAGAAAAATAAAAATAAATAAAAGCCAACTTCAGTAATCTCTATTTATTCGCCACAAAATACAACATCTAACATTAACCCGCCACCACATGGAACACAATAGGAAAAATACACAACTATCTACAACTAAAGTCCTTAATTTGACTAATCTACTTGTCCCTAACTGTCAAGCCTAGCCTAAGTCTAAAACATGTCGTGGCTTTCCACTAGCTCACAGAGACGACCCCATGTCTGTCTCCCCTAAACCTAGCTATCCGAGACGAGTACGTCCGTCTCCGAGTGCGTGTCCCGAGTGTCTCGAGAGTGTCCCTAGTCTCCGGTCTACCCTCCTAAAGTACTCGTCCCCCGCCCTACACCGTGGGAACGATTTTAATTAAGGCCTGACCCTAGGTCATATCCGTCCATGACGGTCCCCTCGGCCCCCTCCGACCTGGAAGGTTTTTTTCCCAGCCGTAAAACACGGACCGTCACTAGCCTAGATCAAGCATCAACGGTCAGCCCGTGGTGTCACCAGGTAATTTATGGGCTGTTGGCCACGTTAATAGCCGAGTCCCCCAAGACACCAGGTATGCATTGCCCACAGCGTGGTACCCAATCCGGTGGGGCCGTCACGGCCCAAAGGTTCTCACGGCCAGCACTGGTCAGCCTCTGACCACCGCCAGGTTGATGGATGAGCGTGAGATCGCTACCCCAACATACGGGTCAGCCCAGGTTAAACACCAAGTGGTCGTAACAATATATATATATATATATATATATATATATATATATGCGTGTATGTGTACATTATATATATATATATATATATATATATATATATATATATATATATATATATATATATATATATATATATATGTATATATATATATGTATATATATGTATATATATGTAGGCATATATATATATATATATATATATATATATATATATATATATATATATATATATATATATATATATATATATATATATATATATATATATATATATATATATATATATATATATATATATATATATATATATATATATATATGCGTGTATGTGTACATGCATATTTTCGCGTAACCTAAGTAAACAACCAATATAAACACACTTTATTACACACTGACTAAGTAAACCGACCATTGTTAGCGCACCAATATTTTTCTTCTATAAATAGCTGTCCCCTATTCTCCCATTCATCAACCCTTTCACCCCCGCCCACGCCCCCACCCCCCTCGACTGGGCTGCTACACGGACCTTATTCCCATCCACGTCCAAGACTGTCCACTTGGCGACCGTTGGTCCTTCACCTCCCCCGGGAGATTAGTGTGTGGGTCACGAGCAGTCTCGCTCGTTCAACTGTTGGGTATAGTACACACTGGTACCAGAGTCAGCTGGTTTCAACAGTAGGTCTCTGCATACAACAGTAGGTCCCTACATACGACAGTAGGTCCCTACATACAACAGTAGGTCCCTACAACCTGCTACCAGAGTCATCTTGTTTCAACAGCAGGTCCCTACATACAAGACTAGGTCCTTACGTACAACGCTAGGTCCCTACATACAAGAATATGTCCTTATATACAAAACTAAGCTTGTTCATACACAAGATCCAAATATACAACACTCAACTTGTTATAACTCTAGGTCCCTTCATACAACAGTAGGTCACTATATAAAAGACAAGGTGCCTACATCTAACACTAGGTCGCTACATACAGCACTTAGCTTATTTTATTTCAACACTAGGTCGCAATATACCAGACTAAGAATGTTTCAGCTCTAGGTCCCTACATAGAAGACTAGGTCCTTACATACAATACTGCTAGGTCCCAATATACAAAGCTAAAAGCAATTTCAAATAGTACTGTAAATATGACCTTTTAGCTAATTATTTAAAAATTAATCAAGCATCCGATTTATTCATTGCGTTGTCATCAGATCTTCACACACGTGCCAATTTTGAAAGAAATAGGTCCGTTAGAAGTGGTCAAAATTTCGCTTGTCAGTTTTGACCCATAACGGGCAAAAAAAGGCAGAAAAAACAATTTCATTAAGAAGTTGTATTAATCATTTGGGGATAAGTTAGGTTTAGTTAACGTATACGTCATTGTGTTCAATAGTGTGCGCAAATCCCTAATTATGCACATAATCTTGAGTATCAAAAAAATATTTCTCCCCATCTCCCCTCATCTCCACCCATTCTCACATGAAGATGAGTAAAGATGGCGGATGTTATTCTTTAATCTCCGGCCTGGCCTATGTGTCAGTATTGTCACGTGGTACAATCAATATTTCTGATATCAAAACTTTGGTCGTGTCTTCTGACACCCATCCTGCACACGAATTTTACCCTGCATTATAGTCACTACCAGTATAGGGTCACTACCAGTATAGTGTCACAACCAACTTAGTGTCACAACCAGTATAGTGTCACTACCAGTTTTTGGTCACTACCAGTATAGTGTCACTACCAGTTTTTGGTCACTACCAGTATAGTGTCACTACCAGTTTTTGGTCGCTACCAGTATAGTGTCACTACCAGTTTTTGGTCGCTACCAGTATAGGGTCACTACCATCCCTGGGTCGCTACCAGTATAGGGTCACTACCATCCCTGGGTCGCTACCAGTATAGGGTCACTACCATCCCTGGGTCGCTACCAGTATAGGGTCACTACCATCCCTGGGTCGCTACCAGTATAGGGTCACTACCAGTATAGGGTCACTACTAGTCTTCCATTTTAGTTCTTTGGATGTCGGCGTGTTTGGTTTTTAATTGTTTTCTAGAAATGTTGTATTTGGATGTCATACATTTAATACATTTTACAACAGCTCGTTATTTTAGGGCCTCAACTCAAAATGACAGAAGCCTCCTTTAAAGTATACATTATTGCCAACATTATGTTGTCGCATTAATCGAACATGGCCAATATAAACTAGACACACTTATCAAAGATGGCCAACATTAATAAGTTGATACACTTATCAAAGATGGCCAACATTAAGTTGATACACTTATCAAAGATGGCCAACGTTAAGTTGATACACTTATCAAAGATGGCCAACGTTAAGTTGATAAACTCATCAAAGATGGCAAAGATTTGATAACCACAATGAATTATAAAACACACGAATGTTTGATGTTATTTAACAAAAACATATAACAGAATTTAAAAAAAAAACATTCTCATGTAAAAAAAACAACTGAAAATAAAATTCAACATCTGACGCCTTACTTTGATAACATCTTCAAAAACTACAGTTAAAAAATGCATTACGAATGCATAATAGCCAATTATTAGATTTTCTAGAACTAATATTACCAGCAGCATTGTTTTTAAAAACAAATCATTAATTAAAAACACATTTTATGTAAATTCTCTACATTTTAAAACAATAATTCTTAACACTAGTATATCCTGGGTGGCCATTTTTATCACATAAAATATAACTACAAACATTTCACAATTTTCCCCCTAAAGTTATTACTTCTTGGGTCGATAACCATCGCGTAACGTCAAATTAATTTACGCTAATTATTACATTTTTTAATGCAATCAGCTGTCAAATTCCTTGCCCACTTACAGTTTACCTACGAGTAAATAAAATTACCTTCTCTCAGCCCATATGTCGTGCGTTCATTATGGAAAATCCAGAATGTGTTTTATGGCTGTCTAGCCTGGCGTGGAGTTCCAGCAGGGACTGCCACCCCCCATTAGCGTGTCCCCAGATTGAGTTTACGGGGGACCGCGGTCCCACAGTGGTGACGCCGGCGCGTGTGACGTTTACAAAGGGACGTAATTTATAGTCCAGGAACGAGCACTGATGTCTGCTAATGTCAGAGAGGTAGTGGATTGCGGGCCCTAACGGAGGATAGGCACGCCATCACGTGGTGTAGGCGGGCGTGGCGCCTGCCTGATGGAAAGGCAGAGAACATCAGCGCTGGGGTCTTATACCGTCAATCATAAGCCTACACAGGGCATTACAATGGGGGGGGGGGGGGGGGGGGTAATACGAGGGCATTTGGCCTGCGATTTGGTGGTGGGAGTTATAGGGCGATTCGTTTTAACGGGGCATTAAACTGGAATTACGAGGGCATTTGGCCAACACGGGGGGCACTGCAATGTTGGAAATACACGGGCATATAGCGTACACAGGAACTGCAATTAAGGAAATGCAAGGGCATATAGATTACATAGGAACTGTGATGGTGTAAATGCAAGGGTATATAGCCTACACAGGAACTGCAATTAAGGAAATGCAAGGGCATATAGATTACATAAAAACTGTAATGGTGTAAATGCAAGGGCATATAGATTACATAGGAACTGTAATTGTGTAAATGCAAGGGCATATAGCCTACACAGGGACTGTAATGGTGGAAATACAAGGGCATATAGATTACATAGGAACTGTAATGGTGTAAATACAAGGGCATGTAGCCTACACAGGAACTGTAATGGTGGAAATACAAGGGCATATAGATTACATAGGAACTGTAATGGTGTAAATGCAAGGGCATATAGATTACATAGGAACTGTCATGGTGTAAATGCAAGGGCATATAGCCTACACAGGAATTGCATTGATGAAAAAATGTGGGCGTTCAGTCTGCCATTGGCATTGAATGATGGGAATACGAGGACAGTGTAGTCTACAAGGGGCTTGTCTATAGGGCTGGTAAGTAGGTCACCAACCAGCTCTATGGCTCATGTAGATTTTATTCAGCCGTAGAACTGGTTGGTGACCTACTTACCAGCCCTATAGACGGAAAAACGAGGGCGGCTAGCCTACACAGTGAGTTGCGGCGATGGAAAATTGTGAGCACAGGGCGCTGCTATAGCTAACTACACGAAAGGATTTCAAATTACAAAGCGCATTTCTGTGGTTGGAATACGAAAGGTTTCTAGTCTATACAGAGCTTTTTTTTAAACCAGAAACTCGAGAGTATTTCAAAGTAAACACGAGAGTATTTCACAGTAAACATAAGAGTTTTTCACACGGGGCTTTTGTTTTGAAAATACGAAAGGATTACTGTAGCTGTGTAAACGTGATCAATAAGCAGCTGTTTTGTTTTCTTGTATCCGATAATTGAGCTTGGCCAATGATATAATTATAAGTAATGAGTGATAAACATGTTGTAAGTGTAGTTCAGTTATTCGAATAAATCGATATTTTGGAAAAATGTAAAATAGATCTTGCTTAACGTTGAAAACTGAGCCGGGCTTCAAAAACGTGTTGTCCTATATCAATGACTTTGGTCGAGGAGAAGAACGTAAGTTGTAGACAATTGCTGGTCAGATTTCGAATCTTGATATGAGATCATGCTTTTGGCCAACATTATGTGAAAGTCATGAAAATGGTATCCGATGTCTATTCCAAAATTCTGAGCATAGATTGTTGGTGGCAACGCACATTCGAAATTTCATAAACTCTGCTCCGCCTGCACTAAAGAAAAGTCAGGTTTCGAACCAATCATCACTCAAACCATCGATCTTTTCTTGCTGATTTTTATCGATCATTACAAGAAGACTCGTTGGTTTTTTTTTTCGAAAGCTTCTCTTATATAAACTACTACAGATGTTTATTGTTCCTTGTGGTCCTGTGATTGTACGGTTATAAACAGTTAGAATTTAGCTCTCAAGCATTCTGCACTTGAATCTACAAAAAATAAAACAACTCAATCGACACTCAACTAATCACCTCCCCTCCAACACACACACTCTTTTTATACCTAGAATTGTCTTTGTTAACAACATATCTTAAAAGATTAGAACAGTGGTTCTCAACATTTTTGGAGGTACTGAACGACAAGCTTCTTATGCCCGTTCATCTAATCATATGAGTCGGATGTGTGCTTTGAACCTCCGCCGAACCCCTGACACTGGCTCTCCAAATCGCTGGGGTTCGATCTAACACAGCTTACGAACCACTGGATTAGAAAAAAACAACTTGCAAAGTTTATTCAAATCTTGGACTAATGGAGATAAAGTAAACGGAGATTCAAAGTTTATTCAAATCTTGAACAAATGGAGATACCAAGATTCAAAGTTTATTCAAATCTTGAACAAATGGAGATACCAAGATTCAAAGTTTATTCAAATCTTGGACTAATGGATTCAAAGTTTATTCAAATCTTGAACAAATGGAGATACCAAGATTCAAAGTTTATTCAAATCTTGGACTAATGGATTCAAAGTTTATTCAAATCTTGAACAAATGGAGATACCAAGATTCAAAGTTTATTCAAATCTTGGACTAATGGATTCAAAGTTTATTCAAATCTTGGACTAATGGATTCAAAGTTTATTCAAATCTTGAACAAATGGAGATACCAAGATTCAAAGTTTATTCAAATCTTGAACAAATGGAGATACCAAGATTCAAAGTTTATTCAAATCTTGGACTAATGGATTCAAAGTTTATTCAAATCTTGAACAAATGGAGATACCAAGATTCAAAGTTTATTCAAATCTTGGACTAATGGAGATAAATTAAACCAAGATTCAAAGTTTATTCAAATCTTGGACTAATGGAGATAAATTAAACCAAGATTCAAAGTTTATTCAAATCTTGGACTAATGGAGATAAATTAAACCGAGATTCAAAGTTTATTCAAATCTTGAACAAATGGAGATACCAAGATTCAAAGTTTATTCAAATCTTGGACTAATGGAGATACCAAGATTCAAAGTTTATTCAAATCTTGGACTAATGGATTCAAAGTTTATTCAAATCTTGGACTAATGGATTCAAAGTTTATTCAAATCTTGAACAAATGGAGATACCAAGATTCAAAGTTTATTCAAATCTTGGACTAATGGAGATACCAAGATTCAAAGTTTATTCAAATCTTGGACTAATGGATTCAAAGTTTATTCAAATCTTGGACTAATGGATTCAAAGTTTATTCAAATCTTGAACAAATGGAGATACCAAGATTCAAAGTTTATTCAAATCTTGAACAAATGGAGATACCAAGATTCAAAGTTTATTCAAATCTTGGACTAATGGATTCAAAGTTTATTCAAATCTTGAACAAATGGAGATACCAAGATTCAAAGTTTATTCAAATCTTGGACTAATGGAGATAAATTAAACCAAGATTCAAAGTTTATTCAAATCTTGGACTAATGGAGATAAATTAAACCAAGATTCAAAGTTTATTCAAATCTTGGACTAATGGAGATAAATTAAACCAAGATTCAAAGTTTATTCAAATCTTGGACTAATGGAGATAAATTAAACCGAGATTCCGTCCTGATGTTCAGCAGAACTGCGACACCTGGAACTTAAAGACGACAGCTGTTAACGCTAACCACCGTCCTGCCTCCAATTAACGAAAATCTCCAGGTCGAACTTTAAACAATCCGTCCATTCCTGCTATGCTCCACAGTGTAAACTGTATTTTCTCGAGGTAAACGAATCTGCTTGTTCTAATGCATTCGTCTCAACTGTTTGTTCGGAGCATTTTATTTTTTTCTTCTTTCTTTTTCTATATTTACACTCATGGAAACCCAATGCAGGAGTATTTTGGTCATTTATGTGGTTTGTAGAAGACCCTAAACAAATAAATACACAATATTTTTTTTTTAAATCTAGATTTCTAAACCGTTGGTAGTTTTCGTCCGTGTTAAAACATATTTTAAAACACCAGTTGATTTAAATCCCAAGTAAATGCCATCAAAATTTTATGCAATTTCGAGCACACATATTGCATAGAATCTGAATGGCGCCTGCTTGGAGCTAGTCACGTGATGAGGTTGCCCTCCTGCGAAGTGAAACCGGAGGTCGCGTTGTCATGGTAACCGCACCAAGGTTGTGTTCGAAGCGTTGACCACGGTTTTTTTTTAAGAAACTATACTTGTCGGCTGTTCAAGAAATATTAAAGTAGACTTTATTGTTAAAGGAGAGTTGCGGGAAATATAAAAGTAGATATTTATGTCGAAGTAGACTTTCAAGAAATATAAACACAACATTAAAGTAGACTATTAAGTCAAAGTAGATTTTCAAGAAATATAAAACTAGACTAATATTTAGGTAGACAGAAAAAGAAGTATTATAGTCAAAATAGACAGAAAATGTTAATTTTTTTTAGGTTGGTACTGAAAGTAAGTTAATAGGTTGGTAATGGTAAGTTGACAGGTTGATGATGGTAAGTTGATAGGTTGGTGATGGTAAGTTGATAGGTAGGTAATGGTAAGTTGATAGTTAGGTGATGGTAAGTTAATAGGTTGGTGATGGTAAGTTGATAGGTTGGTGATGGTAAGGTGATAGGTTGGTGATGGTAAGTTGATAAGTTGGTGATGGTAAGTCGATAGGTTGGTGATGTTAAGTTGATAGGTTGGTGATGGTAAGGTGATAGGTTGGTGATGGTAAGTTGATATGTTTCTTTTAAAGATACTAGACTGTTATGTGTACGGACTTAGGTGGCGCTACGCAATGTGGTGGGGTGTTCCCTTCGCCCCTCCACTTACACCCCCTAGCAACGCCGATAGGTATATAACATGTGATAGTTACTTGCTGTTACAGTTTTGTTTTAAGTATTGCTTATACACGCTAAAGATTTAATCTGGTGTATTGTGATGTCTGGGTGAATGTGTTGGGGTAGGGTGGGGGGTGAGGGTTGCTTGCTGATCTACACATTACAGGTATTTCCCACCACTCCCCACCCCCCCCCCCCCCACACACGTGTATTCAAATAAGAAACATGTCTCCCTGTTCTAGCTTCTAATGATTCGCCTATCGCGAGATCTCGGATCGCCGAGATTTAGACGCGCGAACGTAAACAATACCACGTGCGGTGCGACTTGTCAGAGTTGTCTTCCCCTGTTGTTATGGGCAACACCAGACGCAATGAATGTGTAATTATCAGCCGGTGCCTTGTGCGCACCCTTTTCTTATCGGCGTGCTTTAAAATGTTATCCGTAGGTATTTGTCCGTCGACAAGGCTCAACCTGTTTCTATAACATTATCATCCATGCTTGATAAAACGTACTTTCCTATTCGCAGATTCTATATTTAGACATGGCATCATAGCTTGGTCTTCGCACATCAGAAGTCTTATCCTAAACTAATAACCATCATGGTATACTTACATATACTTTGAGCTATTTTAGACCTAAATTTTAAACTCTACCTGATCTCAATTCTTAAATTAACTTTTGGCATTAAAGCTATATCTTATTGTATAAATAACGACGGCCATCATACATGCTATTAATAGTAATATATTAAAAAAACTTTTCGTATTACAATATAATTTTATAGCATATGCACCATGTTCCGATTTACTAGGGATAAAATTTGCGAAAAGTACAAATAAATTTAAAAAAAAGAAAAGATACATAGTTCAATAAAGATTAACGCTTATCTTAAATCCGACGAAGACAGTATGGCGAAACATTGTCTAACTTTTTTATCTCTACATTTTATGTGTACCTTTTTTATGTATTGATTAGCATCTGTGACCTGAGCAGGCTTTATGAAATAATTTTGAGCTGGGGTTTCAAAAAGCTGAAAGCCCATGTAAGTGGAGGCAATCCTTTGATGCCGGCTCCATCAAGGGCAACAACCCCGGGTCGATGAAATAAGACCTGATATCAATGTATATTGAGACAAGCAAATTATAATTAAATATAAGGATTTAGTCAGAAAGAAAATATTGCGAAAGAAGCAAAAAACTTTAAAAAAAAAAAGTATGTAGCTTTGATAAGTGATTCTATAATGGCGAATAAAAAAAAAAAATATTTTTGTTACGCGGTAGTTGATTTGTCAGCACCTCGCCCAACCGCCCTCACTTTAATAAACGGATGAAATTACTTTCACAGATGTTTATGTATACAAAGAGGGTCAGGTAATCATCAAATATTTGTACAAATAAGGGGGAGGTAACTATCAAATATTTGTACAAATAAGTGCAGGTAACCATCAAAGTGTACATATAAAGGCAAGTAACCATCAAGGATATGTACGAATATGGGGAGGCAACCATCGAAGATATGTGTCTACATAGGTAGGTAGCAATCAACGATGTGTCGAAATAAGGGTAAGTAACCATTACAGATTTTTCAAATAAAGGCAGGCAACTATTAAAGATTTATACAACCAGGGTCATGTAACTCTCAAAGTTCTATAGAATCACTCTCGGGTAAACCTAATAGATATGAAAATCACACAAACCTTTATAGCTTATCCGAGGATAGAACAGATCTTGTATACATACATCTCAGTACTGGGTACTGGGTGTGGGGCGGGTACTAGGTGTGGGTCGGGTACTAGGTGTGGGTCGGGTACTGGATGTGGGTCGGGTACTGGATGTGGGTCGGGTACTGGATGTGGGTCGGGTACTGGATGTGGGTCGGGTACTGGGTGTGGGTCGGGTACTGGATGTGGGTCGGGTACTGGGTGTGGGTCGGGTACTGGATGTGGGTCGGGTACTGGATGTGGGTCGGGTACTGGATGTGGGTCGGGTACTGGATGTGGGTCGGGTACTGGGTGTGGGTCGGGTACTAGGTGTGGGTCGGGTACTGGATGTGGGTCGGGTACTGGATGTGGGTCGGGTACTGGATGTGGGTCGGGTACTGGATGTGGGTCGGGTACTAGGTGTGGGTCGGGTACTAGGTGTGGGTCGGGTACTGGATGTGGGTCGGGTACTGGATGTGGGTCGGGTACTGGATGTGGGTCGGGTACTAGGTGTGGGTCGGGTACTAGGTGTGGGTCGGGTACTAGGTGTGGGTCGGGTACTGGGTGTGGGGCGGGTACTAGGTGTGGGTCGGATACTAGGTGTGGGTCGGGTACTGGATGTGGGTCGGGTACTAGGTGTGGGTCGGGTACTAGGTGTGGGTCGGGTACTAGGTGTGGGTCGGGTACTAGGTGTGGGTCGGGTACTGGATGTGGGTCGGGAACTGGATGTGGGTCGGGTACTGGGTGTGGGTCGGGTACTAGGTGTGGGTCGGGTACTGGATGTGGGTCGGGTACTGGATGTGGGTCGGGTACTAGGTGTGGGTCGGGTACTGGATGTGGGTCGGGAACTGGATGTGGGTCGGGAACTGGATGTGGGTCGGGAACTGGATGTGGGTCGGGAACTGGATGTGGGTCGGGTACTAGGTGTGGGTCGGGTACTGGGTGTGGGTCGGGTACTGGGTGTGGGTCGGGTACTGGGTGTGGGTCGGGTACTAGGTGTGGGTCGGGTACTGGATGTGGGTCGGGAACTGGATGTGGGTCGGGAACTGGATGTGGGTCGGGAACTGGATGTGGGTCGGGTACTAGGTGTGGGTCGGGTACTGGGTGTGGGTCGGGTACTGGGTGTGGGTCGGGTACTGGGTGTGGGTCAGGTATTTGGTGTGGGTCAGGTATTGGGTGTGGGTCGGGGAAATGCGTGTGGGTCGGGATTTGCGTACGGGTCGGGGAAATGCGTGTGGGTCGGGTACGGGGGCTTCTTTCATCCGGAAATCAAAGCGAGCGTGTCTCGGACTTCAAGTGGGGTCCAATGCAAATTTTATTTCAGTAGTGGAATAATTTTTTTTTTCATTTTGTATTTTCTTGGTCACAGAGCTGAGAGTAGGTTTCATTTCTCGGTGAAAATGTTGTAACTTTTGTAGTAGTAGGCTGTATTTCATAAATATATTTTTAAAGAAATTTCTTCGATATAAACTATCAAATGATTAAAAATGTGTGTGTGTGTGTGCAATTCCGAAATCAGTCTTCACTCATTTCTAATGAATAAATTTCTTTTCGAACGTAACATGTAAGCATGTCTCCGATGTCAATGCAATATTATGTATAAACATATATATATATATATATATATATATATATATTGTTACGTACCCCCTTCTCTAATCCTTTCGAACTAGTCAGGGGATCGTAAACAAGAAGAAGAAAATTAAAAATAAATAAAAGCCAACTTCAGTAATCTCTATTTATTCGCCACAAAATACAACATCTAACATTAACCCGCCACCACATGGAACACAATAGGAAAAATACACAACTATCTACAACTAAAGTACTTAGTATGACTACCCTACTTGTCCCTAACCGTCTAGCCTAGCCTAAGTCTAAAACATGTCGTGGCTTTCCACTAGCTCTCAGAGACGACCCGTGTCTGTCTCCCCTAAACCTAGCTATTCGAGACGTCCGTCCGTCTCCGTGTGTGTGTCCCGAGTGTCTGTGTCGAGTGTGTCCCCCTAGTCTCCGGTCTACCCTCCTAAAGTACTCGTCCCCCGCCCTACACCGTGGGAACGATTTTAATTAAGGCCTGACCCTAGGTCATATCCGTCCATGACGGTCCCCTCGGCCCCCTCCGACCTGGAAGGTTTTTCCCAGCCGTAAAACACGGACCGTCACTAGCCTAGATCAAGCATCAACGGTCAGCCCGTGGTGTCACCAGGTAATTTATGGGCTGTTGGCCACGTTAATAGCCGAGTCCCCCAAGACCCCAAGTCTGCCACGCCTACACGCGTGGAATCTAATCCGGTGTGGCCATCACGGCCCAAAGATTCTCACGACCAGCACTGGTCAGTGCATTAACATGCCTAAGCATTTCATTTTAATTACCTGGCCCTCCTCGATGGGACCAAACCCAGGTAAAGACCACTTGGGGTCGTAACACCACCCCCCTTCAAGAAATTAATTCGCCCCTTGGTGAATTAATTGAACATTTCTTATTAGACCACCAGCCCAATCTCACAACTCCTCAAAAGTCCCAGAATAAACCTAAATAGGACTAAAACAGTTTAACATCATCATCATCAAAAAGATAAGAAAAGTGGATGATTTAGTCACAATAACAAGTTTGACCAAATACCCCAAACACAATGTCATCAAACATAGACATCAAAGTAAATAAAACCGCAAATCTGCAACACATATGTCACTGTCGCACATAATCTCAATGTTGAAACCAACAGTCTTCGTTTTACTGATAGTTACGTCATCAGTCAACAAAACCTGTCAATACAATTAAAAACTGTCACGAATTCATCATCATGTAAAACATCAATAACACATATTATTTTTTTTTTAAAACAAGACATGTAAAAGGTACATTCTTTTAGCCTGAAAACAGTTCATTTTGATTAGAACACTTGCATCCTGGGAAAACATGAAACAGTCTATCTTGGGAACAGTTCTAATAGGTTTGAAACACAAAGGTACACATTGTCATTATGTTTCCGTCTTGCGGGTCATCATGAGTCCGTAAATATAAATCTTTAGCCGAACTTTATACCGGCGCAGCACAATTTTAGTGACAGAGTTATTGTCCGTCCACAACAACAACAACTCGCACATAAGGCGTGGTTTCACAGGACTTCTTGCAGTGTAGCCATGTTTTGACACGATGTTAATCCTGAACATCGGGTCACACAAAGAGGGAACGAGTACACGCCCCGTCTCCGTGAAAGCAATGGGGTGTGCGCTCGCTTGTACGCACCCTCGGTTGAGAGAAGTAGCGTGACCCGCTGAGGTCACCGTCTCCGGGTTGTTGGTTTTGACCGGGTCGGTCAGAGAACAATAAATCACCTCCGTGATAAGGGGAGGGAAGCCTGAGTTAGGCTCAACTCCTAAACAAGAGGTAACAACTACGCTTGTCACCGACGTTGACAAAAGATTCGTCGTCTCCTCAAACTCGGGATGTAGAACACCATCCGCGTGACCTCCAGGTGAGGTCATGGCCTCCAGGTTGCTGGTCTTGACCGGGTCGGTCAGAGAACAATAAATCACCTCCGAGATAAGGGGAGGGAAGCCTGAGCTCGGCTCATTTCCTAAACAAAAGGTAACGACTTTGCTCGTCACCGCTGACAAAAGATTCACCGACTCTTCGATCTCTGGATGTAGAACACCATCCACGTGACCTCCAGGTGAGGTCATGGCCTCTGGGTTGCTGGACTTGGTCGGGGAGAAATTAAATACTGCTGGGATCATGGGAGGACAGCCCGTGTTAGGCTCACCTCCAAGACAATGGGTAACAATTTCGTCTGTTACCGCGGCTGGCAGAAGATTCGTTGACTCGTCTAACTGAAGGTGTAGGTCACCATTCACATGACCTCCGGATAAGGTCATGACGCCATCAAGATGACAAGTAGTAAGGTCTTGATCAGATGCAGTTACTGGTTCAGGTTCAGACGAGGACAGCCTGTTCTCATGGGTATTCACTCTCTCGGTGGTTACCGTGATTTCAGCGGTGGTTGTAACCACTGGTTCTGATATTGACTGCCCCTTTTCATGACTGGTCAACATCAGAGTGGTTGCCGTTATATCATCGGTGGTTGTATCCACTGGGTCAGATATTGACAGCCCCTTTTCATGACTGGCCAATAACAGAGTGGTCGCCGTGATATCATCGGTGGTTGTATCCACTGGGTCAGATATTGACAGCCCCTTTTCATGACTGGTCAACATTAGAGTGGTCGCCGTGATTTTATCTAAACCAATAACTTGCTGACTGCCTTCAGTACTTGTCGGCACACAACTCTCAACTCGTAAGCTATCAGCACGTTTTGACGTTTGTGCTGGTTCTGCTAGGTTAGAGTCGACTTCAGGGACTGAGCCAAAGCTAGTGGCAGCCTTAGTCTGAGACTGACAAAACTCACTACCAACTCTATCAGACAACGAACTATCTTCATTTCTATACCGATCCTCGGAAACTACTACACTAGCCTGAGAGAAAACAGAGACAGATTCTGGAAAGTCAAACAACCCACTAAGTTGCGCCTCCTCCCATAGCCTAAGTAAATCCCGTTCCCTCCTGATCTCTAATAGTTTAACTTCATGTCCGAACAGTTTCTCTAAACTTTTAATGTTAATTTCTTTCCAAGATTCTGACATGAATATATCCCTCCTGATCTCTAACAACTTATCCTCTTTTTCTCTCGCGATCTCTAACAACTTAGCTTGAAACTTTCTCTCAATTTCTTCTACTCTAATACGTCCTATCTCATAATATTCTATCGAGTCTAGACATTCCTCCTCTAATCTACCTGTATTTACCAACTCAACACAAATATGATCTCGTAGAACTCTATCTCTATCCGAGACATCAACCTCTAGTCCTAGCTCCTCAACTAGACGCAACAACTCTACGCGACAAAACCTGTCTAAAACTTCTAGAGTTGGACACTCAATAAAACTCATTACGTCCATGATTCACACTTACGGAACTTATCCAGCTAAATGGTGGCGGTTAACTATTAAAAATGTGGCTCACAACAAACAACTTTAACTTAAACATTAAAAGTAGGGCTATCACCTTTGACACTTGAACAGGTAGACACCAGCTATACTGGGCCAACCAAACTAAATATCCAGCTACACTGGATCACAAACGATTTACTCACGTATACTGGGAATTGACCCTCCAGCTATACTGAGCAAACCAAATAAAAATTACGAATTTATTCACGTACCTGGGAATGACCCTCCAGCTGTACTGAATAAACCCGAACACTCCAGTTCCACTGGACCACACAAAAATATTCGAGTATACTGGGCATTAATCCCTCCAGCTATACTGAATCAACAAAAAAAATTCCAGCTCTACTGGACCAACATAAAAATCAAGCAAAATAAACTCAGTGTCAATACAAAGGTGATAAGCTCGCTACTTACTCAATGTTTGGAAAACTCTCCTGATTTCGTGAACAACTTTACTCTCACTACTCATAAAACTTAAAACTAAAACACAAGCTCGTGAGCCCCCAACTGAAAATGGCATCAAAAGAAACTATTCAACTCGTTGTCTGTCCTATCCCAGACGCTAGCCGCCAATTGTTACGTACCCCCTTCTCTAATCCTTTCGAACTAGTCAGGGGATCGTAAACAAGAAGAAGAAAATTAAAAAATAAATAAAAGCCAACTTCAGTAATCTCTATTTATTCGCCACAAAATACAACATCTAACATTAACCCGCCACCACATGGAACACAATAGGAAAAATACACAAGTATCTACAACTAAAGTACTTAGTATGACTACCCTACTTGTCCCTAACCGTCTAGCCTAGCCTAAGTCTAAAACATGTCGTGGCTTTCCACTAGCTCTCAGAGACGACCCGTGTCTGTCTCCCCTAAACCTAGCTATTCGAGACGTCCGTCCGTCTCCGTGTGTGTGTCCCGAGTGTCTGTGTCGAGTGTGTCCCCCTAGTCTCCGGTCTACCCTCCTAAAGTACTCGTCCCCCGCCCTACACCGTGGGAACGATTTTAATTAAGGCCTGACCCTAGGTCATATCCGTCCATGACGGTCCCCTCGGCCCCCTCCGACCTGGAAGGTTTTTCCCAGCCGTAAAACACGGACCGTCACTAGCCTAGATCAAGCATCAACGGTCAGCCCGTGGTGTCACCAGGTAATTTATGGGCTGTTGGCCACGTTAATAGCCGAGTCCCCCAAGACCCCAAGTCTGCCACGCCTACACGCGTGGAATCTAATCCGGTGTGGCCATCACGGCCCAAAGATTCTCACGACCAGCACTGGTCAGTGCATTAACATGCCTAAGCATTTCATTTTAATTACCTGGCCCTCCTCGATGGGACCAAACCCAGGTAAAGACCACTTGGGGTCGTAACAATATATATATATATATATATATATATATATATATATATATATATATATATCAAGCAGGTAAAACTTCCTATTCTAATTATCTTTGCTTCGGTACAACTTAACTTTTCTGTACTTTTCTAAAAGTGTTATGTAGCGCAAACGTATTTTACTATTGCCTATGTGCAAGAACTCTCAAAGCTTAATTCGCATCGACTATTGATTATTACCTGCATAGGGCCAAGCAAAACCAGTACAGACGTATACGCGTTATGATGTTGTGTGATGACTCCAAAAAACATAGGCAGAGTAAGGATAAGAGGGAGAGGGTGTGTGAGTGTCTGTGTGAAATATAGAATGTATGTGAGTCTGTGTCTGTGTGTCTGTGTGTGTTTGAGAGAGATATTGTGTGTGTGTCTTTGTGAAATATAGAATGTGAGTGTCTGTGTGTGTGTCTGTGTGTGTGTGTTTTTGAAAGATAGAGAGCGAGCGAGAGAGAGAGAGAGAGATAATATGAATGAAAAAGAAAGGAATATTGGAATACTGTTCAATGAAGAGTCATGTCTATTATATATCTCGAACCTCATTCATAACACAAAACAAAAAAGAAACGACACTGCTTTAGAGATCATCTGAGAAGCAACCAAGGAATGCTGGAATAACATGGCGAAAGATAAAGACAGTAACTTTAAATCTAGTTCTCTAGCAAAGGGTAGTGGCGCACCTACTACATGTAGCATGCAAGAAGAATAAGAAACTAATTACTTTGTAAAATTCGTGTGTTTGGAATATTTACGGTACAAGATCCTTGAATCGTCGGAAAAATTTGACGACTCCAAAATTAGAAGTTGTTTTGTTTTCATTTTTGTACAATTATTGAGATTCCCTTGTCATTATCACACCGGGAAAAATTTTAAATGAAGCAGTGTCGATCGTCAAAGTAACGAAAAACAACTGACAGCTTCTGTTGTGAAAGCGTAGCCGAAAATTTTTTCCCAGAAAAATTCTTTCTTCAGCCGTCAAATAATATAATATCTTAGAACGTTTAGCTTGTAAACGAAAATTCATTTTCATTTTGATTTTAAAAAATTTCGCCTCTGTTTTCTAGTTCTATGCGAAATAAAGAACTGAAACTATTTTATTGAAATCGCGAACTCGTACACTTGATACTTTACTATTTAAAACTTACTTACATAGAGGATAACGAAGCTGGCTAATAAACAGACGAATACTTAAAGCCAATTTAAAGCCGTTTTTGGTTTTTCAAAAACAAACAGAAAAACGCATATATCGACTAATAAGAAAGAGTGTTTAAATATGTTTCGTGGATATAGAGTAAAACTACACAGATGTATAAAAGGTACTCACCTCAGCATGTGCAAAATGACCAGTTAATGTCCACAAGTAAAACTGCTCACTCACATTAAGTCTCAGAAAAATTCCAACACTAGGGTTTTATTTTTTAACAACAAAAAACAACAACTAATTTTGACAGCTCCGTGATTATATTGTCACAAATTAAAAAAAAACAACTAATTTTGACAGCTCCGTGATTATATTGTCACAAATTTAAAAAAAAACAACTAATTTTGACAGCTCCGTGATTATATTGTCACAAATTAAAAAAAAAACTAATTTTGACAGCTCCGTGATTATATTGTCACAAATTTAAAAATGTGAACTGTGTTCAGAGGAAATAAATTTCGGTAAAAACAAATCACTATAAACAAATTTTGATCGAAACAAAATACTCGTGAAACCGAATTGAGCAAAAATCGAGTTTCTTGTTTTTTAATTTAAAATATGAATGGAACACAAGAACAACGCTTGTCTAGCCCGACTACGACGTTTTAACGACGGAGTGAATTGTATGACGTACAACGAATCGTGTTGACTGACTGATAAGAACAGCCTCATAAGATTTATAGACCAGAGAAATAAAGTATAAAAACGGTCAGCAAAATAACAGTGCGAGATTGTTTTTTCGTTTCACTTATTTCTCTTCATATTGTCTGTCAGATTTTTGTATTAACTTGCTTAAATTAAGTGCTAACTATTTTAGAAATAGAATTTGAGCATGAAGTACAATATGACTCAAAATGCAAACGACTTTGCATAACAATTATTAATAATGACTGCTAACGTAATACTAGACGAAAAGTTAAACCAGTAAATCTTAGCCTTTTCTTAAAATTCGAAAACAAGCATAAAATCAAAAACAATTTAAAAAAAAAAACAGCAGTTCAAAACCAGTAGTCTAAAACATGAGATAAAAATAAAAAAGACTTAAATTATAATTTAGAAAATAAGTAGTCCAAGATCCTTATTTAGAAAACCAGCCTTCGACAAAATAAGCATAGATAGTTTAAAACTAGGAATTATAAAAGCCAGGAAACTAAAAACTATAATTTATAAAAATGAGCTGTCTAAAAAGTATAATTTCGAGAACTAGCAGTTTAAAACTTTAATTTCTGTATCACGTACTATTCAAATTAAAAATCGTAATCGCCTAGTCCAGCAGACAGACGACGGCCGCGCCAGAACGAGGCAGCGACTACAGACCCAGCCTCGCCCCGCCAAGTCGCTCGCGAGGGCACGTGCCGGCGGTCTCCTGCTACTCACGTCTGCGCCGTGGGAAGAAAGAAAAAATCCCGCGCTAGATGAGAGAGCAGCAAAAATGGAGAGTTTGGCGACCTAAGGAGCTTGGCTACCTGTTAGATTTGACTTCATGCTTGTTTTGTTTACACTAGATGAGCTGACCTAACCAGAGCCTTAAAGACTCCACCAAGCTCTGTCTGTTGTGTTCTGAATAATTATGTTCATAAAATATACTCAATTGAAAATTTTCAAGAATCAAGTGAATATCGACTTTAAAAATTGCTGAAATAACTGAATAATTATGTTCTTGAAACAAACTCAATTGAATATATTCAAGATTGAGTTAATATCGACTTAAAAATTGCTGCAATAACTGAATGTATCCAAGATTTGAGTTAATATCGACTTTAAAAATGGCTGCAATAACTGAATATATTCAAGATTTGAGTTAATATCGCCTTTAAAAATTGCTGAAATAACTGAATATATTCAAGGTTCGACTGGGTCCTGCCTAAAATGTTTCTGAAACAAATTTATATATCAAGATTCAGCTTAGTACCGTCTGCAATAATGGCTAAAACAACTATATATTCAAAATTCGTGTTAGTACCGACTGCAATAATGGCTAAAACAATTATATATTCAAAATTCGTATTAGTACCGTGTACAAAAATTGCGAAAACAATTATATATTCAAAATTCGTGTTAGTACCGTGTACAAAAATTGCGAAAACCATTATATATTCAAAATTCGTATTAGTACCGTGTACAAAAAATGCGAAAACAACTATATATTCAAAATTCGTATTAGTACCGTGTACAAAAAATGCGAAAACAACTATATATTCAAAATTCGTATTAGTACCGTGTACAAAAAATGCGAAAACAATTATATATTCAAAATTCGTATTAGTACCGTCTGCAAAAATAATTATATATATTATTCTTTTCTTGGAGACGCTAGAAAACACCAAGCTGTAAGCGCGCCTAGCAGTCCCCTCTCTTCCTCTCCAGGCATATCGCAACCACCCCCCACCCCACATGCTCTGGTGAGCTGTGGTTCACGCTAAATGTTTACAATCGTAGAGTCGGGTTTAGTGACGGCTATTAGGGGCAGATAATTTAGTCTGAAACTATTTTAAACTTAGGGGTGGTAACTAAGAGGAGGCTATCTTCACGGGGGGGGGGGAGGGTTTTAGTGTTTTAAAGCAAATATTTTCAGTGACAGCATCGATACTGTCGAATTCACAAATTATGAATTACTGAAAAGTAGAAAATAAAACAACTAAATAGCGGCGTGTGATACGCCGCGGGTCGGCTCGTATTCAAAATTCGTGTTAGTACCGTATGCAATAATTGCTAAAACAACTATATATTCAAGATTCAGCTTAATACCGTCTGCGATATTTGCTAAAATAACTTTATATTCAAGATTCGTGTAGTACCGTCAGCAAAAATTGCTGAATTAAGTGAAGATGTTAAACCTTAAGTTACATCTCTCTGATGAGTTTATTGTATGATTCTAAAGTAACTGAGCAAATTTAGATGTGCCATTTGTGTTTAAACTTGCATGCTAATACGGCAGACACAATTTAAAGATTTTTTATTGATCTTTGTATAACATATCCTCTTAAATAAATAGAACGTCTTTACGATTTAAATTCGTGCTTAAAAGTCGATAAAACAACAATCTTAAATATGTTACCTAGCTTTTGTGTGTTATTCTCACAATGCACAAAACAAATGCTTGCTTGAGATTACAATCGCTAGTCATTAGACCCATTATATTGACAATTTTCAATATAGATTTAAAAAAAACTCCAATTATATATCTATTTTCTTGAGGATAATCTTTATAATAAACCACTTTAAAATGTGTGGGGTATAAGAGGAGTGAGTGCGTGGGTGTCTTGTGATGTGTGTGGTGGAGTGGAAGAGGAGTGAATGTGGGGTGTCTTGTGATGTGTGGGTTGGGTGGAAGAGAAGTGAGTGTGGGGTGTCTTGTGATGTGTGTGTTGGGTGGAAGAGAAGTGAGTGTGGGGTGTCTTGTGATGTGTGGGTTGGGTGGAAGAGAAGTGAGTGTGGGGTGTCTTGTGATGTGTGGGTTGGGTGGAAGAGAAGTGAGTGTGGGGTGTCTTGTGATGTGTGGGTTGGGTGGAAGAGAAGTGAGTGTGGGGTGTCTTGTGATGTGTGGGTTGGGTGGAAGAGAAGTGAGTGTGGGGTGTCTTGTGATGTGTGGGTTGGGTGGAAGAGAAGTGAGTGTGGGGTGTCTTGTGATGTGTGGGTTGGGTGGAAGAGAAGTGAGTGTGGGGTGTCTTGTGATGTGTGGGTTGGGTGGAATAGAAGTGTGTGTGGGGTGTCTTGTGATGTGTGTGTTGGAGTGGAAGAGGATATGTGTGGGGTGTCTTGTGATGTGTGTGGTGGAAGAGGGGTGAGTGTGGGGTGTCTTGTGATGTGTGGGTTGAAGAGGAGTGAATGTGGGGTGTCTTGTGATGTGTGGGGTGTCTTGTGATGTGTGTGGTGGAAGAGGGGTGAGTGTGGGGTGTCTTGTGATGTGTGGGTTGAAGAGGAGTGAATGTGGGGTGTCTTGTGATGTTTGTGGTGGAAGAGGAGTGAATGTGGGGTGTCTTGTGATGTGTGTGGTGGAAGAGGAGTGAATGTTGGGTGTCTTGTGATGTGTGTGGTGGAAGAGGAGTGAATGTGTGGTGTCTTGTGATGTGTGTGGTGTCTTGTGATGTGTGTGGTGGAGTGGAAGAGGGGTGAATGTGGGGTGTCTTGTGATGTGTGTGGTGGAGTGGAAGAGGATATGTGTGGGGTGTCTTGTGATGTGTGTGGTGGAAGAGGGGTGAGTGTGGGGTGTCTTGTGATGTGTGGGTTGAAGAGGAGTGAATGTGGGGTGTCTTGTGATGTGTGGGGTGTCTTGTGATGTGTGTGGTGGAGTGGAAGAGGAGTGAGTGTGTGGGTGTATTGTGATGTGTGTGGTGGAAGAGGAGTGAATGTGGGGTGTCTTGTGATGTGTGGGGTGCAGTGGAAGAGGGGTGAGTGTGGGGTGTCTTGTGATGTTTGTGGTGGAAGAGGAGTGAATGTTGGGTGTCTTGTGATGTGTGTGATGGAAGAGGAGTGAATGTGGGGTGTCTTGTGATGTGTGTGGTGGAAGAGGAGTGAATGTTGGGTGTCTTGTGATGTGTGGGGTGTCTTGTGATGTGTGTGGTGGAGTGGAAGAGGGGTGAATGTGGGGTGTCTTGTGATGTGTGGGGTGTCTTGTGATGTGTGGGGTGTCTTGTGATGTGTGGGGTGGAGTGGAAGAGGAGTGAATGTTGTGGTGTCTTGTGATGTGTGGGTTGAAGAGGAGTGAATGTGGGGTGTCTTGTGATGTGTGGGGTGTCTTGTGATGTGTGGGGTGGAGTGGAAGAGGAGTGAATGTGGGGTGTCTTGTGATATGTGGGGTGTCTTGTGATGTGTGGGGTGTCTTGTGATATGTGGGGTGTCTTGTGATGTGTGGGGTGTCTTGTGATGTGTGGGGTGGAGTGGAAGAGGAGTGAATGTTGTGGTGTCTTGTGATGTGTGTGGTGGAAGAGGAGTGAATGTGGGGTATCTTGTGATGTGTGGGGTGTCTTGTGATGTGTGGGGTGGAGTGGAAGAGGAGTGAATGTTGTGGTGTCTTGTGATGTGTGTGGTGGAAGAGGAGTGAATGTGGGGCGTCTTGTGATGTGTGGGGTGGAGTGGAAGAGTAGTGAGTGTGTGGGTGTCTTGTGTGGGTTGGGTGGACGTTAGCTAAAAATGTTGTCAATAACCTAAGCTAACATCAGCGTTCAGATAAATTAGCAGGTCAATGACCTAGAGTTTAAAACAGCTTCCCCATTTATTATAAGAGTTCCAACTCTATGTGTAGCTAATGTGTTTAACAAATAAACACACATACACACACATACATTCTCGTGAGCTCATGGGAAATCTTTTATGGAACACCTAAATCCACTCCATCTCCATAATAAGCTAGAATTAGGCCTATTTCACGTTTAAAAAATACGTTTTTTACTTCCCGTTTAATGCTTATATAAAACAAAGGGGAACTATTTGTAGCTTTGGCTTTTCTTATTCGTTAACCAATGGAGAAATTCAGTAGTAACAAACATAAAAACAAGACTTCTTTTATATAAAAAAAAATGTCAATGTTTAATTTTTATTTGAATTTGGTCTATATTTGTAGACATCTTAGATATAAAAGTTAATATTTACTCTAGTTTTAGCAGAAAGTTATAAGCTATATTAAATTATAAATAACATTAAAGTGGCGTATGTTGATTACTCAGGTGGCTTGACATTCGGCTGCGCTTTAGAAATATTTTATTATTCTTCAATGCCTGTGTATGTTGTTGTGGTGGCTGAGGTTGTTGTGGTGGCTGAGGTTGTTGTGGTGGCTGAGGTTGTTGTGGTGGCTGAGGTTGTTGTGTGGTGGCTGATGTTGCTGTAACCTGGCACCAGAGATTACAAATCAAATAAAATATTCAACAAAAAAAAATAATAAAAAATGCCTTATATATATATATATATATATATATATATATATATATATATATATACATATATGTGTGTGCCTCTGTCTGTGTGGGTAGGTGTGTGAGTGTGTGTGGGTCATATATATATGAGGTGAGGATGAGAGTTGGAGAGCTCTAAGGTTTTCTATGGGTGGGGGGGGGGGGGGGGGGGTGAAGAGGTGGGGGGGGGGGGGGTGAAGAAACAACATTTTTGGAAACCGCAGACAACACTGTACAGATACACCTGAACATTGTGGAGAACTTTAAAACCATTATTAGCTTACACAATCGCTTACATCTATATAAAACACACCTGAACATTGTTTAGAACGTAGGACCCACGTTATACAATGGCCTACAACTATATGAAACACACCTGAACATTAGGTAGATCTTTAAAACCATTCTTACCTTATACAATCGCTTACATCTCCATACAACGCACCTGAACTTTTGGTAGAACTTCAAAACTATTATAACCAGAGGCGTAGCGAGGGGGGGAGGGGGGGCGGGGGGTGCGGACCGCACCGGGTGACATTTTTTAGGGGGGGGGGGTAGACACCAAGGCAAAAAATAGTAAAATATATAGAGAAAAATTTGAGGGGGGGGGGTGCAAATCGAAAGTTTGAGGGGGGGGGGGTGGTGCAAATCGTAAATTTGTCCCCGGGAAGGGTCGCTACGCCTCTGATGGGGTGACACCATTAAGTGCCGCACCGGGTGACACCTGACCTCGCTACGCCACTGATTATAACCTTACACATTCGCTTCCATCTCTATAAAACACATTTGAACATTGAATAGAACTTTGAAACCACGTTACACAACCGCTTACACCTGAACATTGTATAGAACTTAGAAACCACGTTACACAACCGCTTACATCTCTATAAAACACACCTGAACATTGTATAGAACTTAGAAACTACGTTACACAACCGCTTACACCTGAACATTGTATAGAACTTAGAAACTACGTTACACAACCGCTTACACCTGAACATTGTATAGAACTTAGAAACTACGTTACACAACCGCTTACATCTCTATAAAACACATTTGAACATTGAATAGAACTTTGAAACCACGTTACACAATCGCTTACATCTATATAAAACACATTTGAACATTGAATAGAACTTTGAAACCACGTTACACAACCGCTTACATCTCTATAAAACACACCTGAACATTGTATAGAACTTAGAAACTACGTTACACAACCGCTTACACCTGAACATTGTATAGAACTTAGAAACTACGTTACACAACCGCTTACACCTGAACATTGTATAGAACTTAGAAACTACGTTACACAACCGCTTACATCTCTATAAAACACATTTGAACATTGAATAGAACTTTGAAACCACGTTACACAATCGCTTACATCTATATAAAACACATTTGAACATTGAATAGAACTTTGAAACCACGTTACACAACCGCTTACATCTCTATAAAACACACCTGAACATTGTATAGAACTTAGAAACTACGTTACACAACCGCTTACATCTCTATAAAACACATTTGAACATTGAATAGAACTTTGAAACCACGTTACACAATCGCTTACATCTATATAAAACACCTGAACATTGTATAGTACTTAGAAACTACGTTACACAACCGCTTACATCTCTATAAAACACACCTGAACATTGAATAGAACTTTGAAACCATCATTACCAACACAAGAAAAAGTCTGGAATAAAAAACATCAGAAGGGAGGTAATTGATCACATTATTGAAAACGCTGCTCAAAAAGTTGACAAACTTTGATGATGTAATTATTTTATCTCCCTTTCTTTGTGTTTGAAGTCAAATATGTAGGCGTGCGAATTTTATGATCGGGTAAATACTGGAATGCGGTTTACGATATCAAAGGAGTAGGAACGAACTCAGGTCGGAGCAACTATTTTTTCACCAAACTTTGAAGTGAATGATTTTTGGCAAAAATTCTAAAGAGGTTTTTTTTTTTACTGATCAAATTCTGTTCTTGTTTGTAATTAGGCCTTTGCGATTGATTTTGTCTTCAAACTTATCCGCCATCTTATCGTAATTGAGGTCAAAGTTTGTTTCGTGTAGTACACAGCGGTTTTAAAATAGTTCCATCTTTAAATATGTTTTTAAGTTCCACCGTGGTGTAGCTGGGTGTGCTTTAGATAAGGTGGGGGTGGAGGGTGGAGGTAGGGGGTAATTGTATTGGCTCAAGGGCCACTTTTTGGTAGCGGATTTGAGCGGAGGGCCGCACCGTTTAAAATGATTGTATTCAGAAAAATTATAAATGGTATTAAAAAATCAATAAATAAAACTTAAAAGTGGTAGTTTTATTAAATTTATTTTTTGTGCTAATGTCATAATATCTAGATTTCCAAGTGTTAGCACATTTAATTCGGTCGCGGACATATATATATATATATATATATATATATATATATATATATATATATATATATATATATATATATATATATATATATATTATGTAGGGGTGTGGAGTTGAGACTTAAATAATGGAGATGTATTTTCTACTTTGAATCCAAGCTAGCAACGTATGGAAAGTATATAGAGGTGCTCAATAAGATCAATAGTTATCTAAACTATGGCTAGAAACCGCTCGTTTGTCTAAGCTTATACAATGTTTTATAATATAAGGTTAGCCTTTTTCTTACATGTTATACAGTGCTGTATGACAGCCCATTTATCATAATCTAAACATACTAATAGACACCGAAAAGATAGTCATGTTGCCAAAACCAATAGACACAAACAGTCCTTTTCTACAAAGAACTAAAATGATAAACAATAGACACACCCGCACCCAGTGTCAACCTCTGGACAATGTCCACACACCGTGATATTTGAAACAGACAACACCCTCATCTGTTTTCTCCTGTCTCACCGCTGTGAAGACAAATCTTGTCTGCTATTCAGATATGCACATCTGCATCTGCTTGTGTCTAGTTTAAGGAGTAATCTGGTGCAATTGTTTCTCTTTCGTATATGCCTGCAACTTAATGGGGAGATAAAAGCTGGCGCGGTTATTGAACTGATCTGTTAGTCAAAGGTTGGGGGGGGGGGGTAGCACTAATTGAGCTAGTATTAAATTTATCAGTCAAAGGTTGGAGGATAGCAGATAATGAGCTAGTATTAGATCTATTAGTCAAAGGTGGGGGGGGGGGGTAGAAGATATTGAACTAGTATTAGATCTGTTAGTCAAAGGTTGCGGGGGGGGGGGGGGGGGGGGTGGTGTATAATATATTGAACTAGTATTAGATCTGTTAGTCAAAGGTTGGGGGGTGTAGAAGATATTGAACTAGTATAAGATCTGTTTGTCAAAGGTCGAACTGTTTGGGGAATAGCAGATAATTAGCTAGTATTAGATTTATTAGTCACAGGTTGGAGATACAGATAATGAGCTAATATTAGATCTATTAGTCAAAGATGGGGGATAGCAGATATTGAGCTAGTATTTGATCTATTGGTCAAAGGTTGAACGATTTGGGGGATAGCAGTTAGAACTGTTTTTATAATCTGTATAATCTACGAACTGAACTGAGTAAATCGTTAAGGTTGTGTGGTCTCTCTAATCTATGTCCAGGTTTAAGTCAAGAGTTCAGGACATTAGTGATGTATCTAATTGATGTCTATGGTCAGTTATTTATTTATTTTTTTGTAAAAAGTATAACGTTCTCTTTGCGTTCCATGGTGCAAGGGGAAGTAGAGTTCACCTGTTTCTGAGACTTCGCGTTTGCAGGTCCTTAACTAATGACTATGGACGAAAATTACTAATTAATCTGTAGATCTTCTTAGTGAATGCATATTAACTACGTTCACTACTTAATGTGTGTGTCTTTTTAATTAATCAATATGGACAAAGTTAAATATTTAATCTGAAGGTCTTCTTAATTAATGAACACGGATAAAGTTCACTATTTAGTGTATAGATCTTAATAATTAATGTTTGTGTTTGAAGAGAACCGAGTAACAAAAGGAATTGACAACTTAGCCAGATACAATTTTTTTCTACTAATGTACATGTGAATATTTTTAACAGTAGCCTACCAAGGAGTTGATTTACAAAAAAAATGTCATATTATTACGCTTATTTGAATGTAAAATACTTTGGCAATAGAAAGGCTACTCATTTGTATTTTCTGTTCATAATTCATCTATTTTGGATAAGACTAGTTGATAATGTAGAGCGATCTTTAGCACTTATACTATTTCTTACCAGATTAAAGTGTGTAAGTCTTCTGATAGTCGATGGCTTAATATGTGAACGAGTTGCGCTAGTTAAAATAGCCTGGCTTTAATAAAGAATGTCAAAATGTGATTATCATTTTCTATATCAGGGTACCTCAGTGATCCTCTCCTAAGTGACGTCAACATTAAGTCATTAACCTTCCCCCCCCCCCCCCACCCCCCTGACGGGATTTGACAAAAATAACAATGTGCATCCGTTGCTTATCATCAACACAACTCAGAAAAAAAAAATGTCGCTTCCCCCCCTCCCCCCCCCCCCCCCCCCACCCCCGTCATATTTCTGAAGCGGAAGTAAAGCCAGAAATAGGTCAGTCCAACCATTACGTAGCTGGTGAAGCCTCTCTTGGTAGAAGTCGAGTCTATATTAAATTTCTGAGTCAACCAAATCGGAATCGACCTTCGTGACCTAGGTTTGAAGGATCTTGTAAGGACAGATCGAAGTTTTATTATTTAATATACTTTCATAAGGTTCGTTTTGATTACATTTTCCTGATTTTTTTAAAAGGTTTCTTTTTCGATTGATTCGGTCACGAAGCTTATTTCGCTTACAAATCTAGCTTTTACTTATTGCTTTTTTTTCAATTTTGGATTTTTGCTTTCACTTGTAACAGCAAGTGTTAAATAGAAAAATTGTTAATGAAATTTTGTATCAATATTTCAAATACAGAAAGGAAAGAAGTGTGTGTAAAATATTTTTAATTAACTTTTTCTGCACTTTTTGTGATAGGCGTAGTAACTTGATACTTTCCTTAAAAATGTAGTAATGAATTATATATATATATATATATATATATATATATATATATATATATATATATATATATATATATATATATATATATATATATATATATATATATATATATATATATATATATATATATTGTTCCCCCTTTCTTCGCGGGTATATCTTATCTAGGCTGATGTGGTTTGACCATAAGTGGTTATTATGCATATCAATCAGACATTTAACATCACCAATGTTAAATGTCTCACTATTGTTAAACCGTGTCACCAATGCTAAATGTCTCAACACGTTAAATTCGTACGATCGATGTTATATTTCCCACCAATGTTAAACCTGTCCCACCCACCAATGTTAAACCTGTCCCACCCACCAATGTTAAACCTGTCCTACCAATGTTAAACCTGTCCCACCCACCAATGTTAAACCTGTCCTACCAATGTTAAACCTGTCCTACCAATGTTAAACCTGTTCCACCAATGTTAAACCTGTCCCACCAATGTTAAACCTGTCCCACCCAACAATGTTAAACCCGTCCCATCTATGTTCAATGTCTCACCATTGTTAAACTCGTGTCATCGATGTTATATATAACCCACCAATGTTAAACCTGTCCCACCAATGTTCAATGTCTCACCAATGCTACACCTGTATCACCAACGGCTCACCCGTCTCACCTATTCAGGCCTGCACCTGGCGCACACAACTAATCCACGAGATAGCAGACGACTTCGACCAGACGTAACGTGAACACTGGCAACGCGAGCTATCCCGAATTATCCCAAATTATCCCGCGAGATCTATTAGGGATAACGATTTGAAACAGCTTTCACTTGGGCGGTATGGCAGAACCTGATCCAACGCAGAGGTTCTCAAAATGGTGTCTGGGTATTCGTTAGGGTTAGCGAGTTAACTTTGGGATTAACGAGTTAACCTTAGGGTTAGCGAGTTAACTTTGGGGTTAGCGAGTTAACGTTAGGGTTCGCCAGTTAACCTTAGGGTTAGCGAGTTAACCTTAGGGTTAGCGAGTTAACGTTAGGGTTAACGAGTTAACCTTAGGGTTAGCGAGTTAACTTTAGGGTTAACGAGTTAACGTTATGGTTAGTGAGTTAACCTTAGGGTTAGCGAGTTAACTTTGGGGTTAGCGAGTTAACGTTAGGGTTCGCGAGTTAACCTTAGGGTTAGCGAGTTAACCTTAGGGTTAGCGAGTTAACCTTAGGGTTAGCGAGTTAACCTTAGGGTTAACGAGTTAGCGTTAGGGTTAGCAGGTTAACTTTTGGGTTAGCGAGTTAACCTTATGGTTAGCGAGTTAACCTTAGGGTTAGCGAGTTAACGTTGGGGTTAGTAAGTTAAAGTTAGGGTTAATGACGTAATTGACGTTAGGGTTAGTGACTTAACGCTATGGTTACTGATTTAACCTTAGGGTTAGCGATGTAATGTTAGGGTTAGCGACTTCAAAAATACAATAAAACACGTGTTAGTAGAACTTGGATTGGTTTTTCAGATTTAACTTGATTATTGTAAATATGGTATTAGATACTGTTGCGCACAAAGGGGTAGTCTATTAAAGTTGGTGGAAATAGAAACAATCTACATACATACGAAGTAGGATGGATGTTTATTGTGTGTTTTCGTTAGTGTCGTATGTTGTGTGTCGTGTCTATGATTGTTTGTATTGCCTTATTTAATCTTAACGAAAGTTCAATGTTACTCAACTGCCCGACTGACCAACTGATAGATAGACTGATAGACAGATCAACTGACAAACAGACTAACCAACAGACAGACCAGTTGACCGATAGACCACTGACAGACAGACCAACCGACAGACAAACAAACTGACAGACTTGATGTCAGTATTTTTAACACCGGCCTTGACGGGGAGTGAATGTGCAATAACTTTTCATATTTCTACACCTAATAAATTTTAGTATACTTAGGCTATAGATAGGTTACTGATTTGTAATTTTCTTTTCGTAATTCTTATATTTTGGGTAAGGCTAGTTTATAATGTAGAGCGATCTTTAGCGCTTACCTTTCTTACGAAATAAAAGCGTGAAAGTCTTCTGATAGTAGTTGATTTAATATTTGAACGAGTGATTCCTGTAACTGACAGATAGACCAACCAACGGACAGACAAATTGACAGACAGACCAACTGACAGAGAGACAAACTGACAGACAGACCAACCAACGGACAAACTGACATGCAGACAAACTGACAGACAGACAAACTAATAGACAGACCAACCAACGGACAGACAATCTGACAGATAGACAAACTGACAGACAAATCAACAGACAAACCAACTGACAGAGAGACAAGCTGATAAACGAATCAACCGACAGACAGACCAACCTACAAACAGACCAGCTAACAGAAAGACCAACACAGCCTATCTGAAAGATAGACCGTCAAAACGTCAGACACACTTCAACACAGATTTCTTAAGATAGAGTCCTAACTAAATCAAACCAAATGATAAACACAAAAAACTTCAAAACGTGAATACATGTATACATCTCTACAGTGCAACGACCCAACCAGCGCGTTATATTCTTAGATCTATACGAATGGGCAATAAATTACGCGAAATATCGCAAATCCTTTTTTTAATTCTTTTTTTTAAACAGCAGATTCGATTACAAACTTACACGCAATAAATCGTCTTTCCCCGAGATATTAAAAACATCGATACTTGCAGAAACATAATCGGCAAGCAGAGCCTGTTGTGATCTTGACATTGATCTGTAGACATCGATTTTCTTAAGCCGGAGATTTGACGAAATCGATGCCACAAGCGGTGAGGTTTAGATGTCGTCAAGTGCATTTATGTTCGAGTTGATTGAAGTGGAATTTAAAGTCGATAAAAAAATTTAATTAAAAAACAAAAGGTTTGGTACATGAAGAGTTTTGAGGGGAGTTTCACTAGGTTGGGTCTTTATTTAACTTTAGGGCAGGTGGAGTAGGGTTTATGTCTTCTGAACAGGCTTGCTTGTTGATTTTTTTTTGTTTGTGTCTAGTTTCCTTATTGTTTCTGTTCTAATTCTGTCTCATTTTATCTTTTTTTGTTTGTTTATATATTGTTTCTGTCTTATTTTGTCATGTTTCTGTCTTGTTTTTGTCTTGTTTATGTCTCGTTTTGGTATTCTGTGTCTACTGTGTGCCTTGTTTCGTGTCTTGATTGCGGTCTGTCTTTTGTGTCTTTATTGAGTCTTTCGTTTGTGCCACATGAAATTTGACTTGTTTCAAACTAGGCCAAGTCTTCGCAGATATATACTGAAGTGTCCTGCATTTCATAACGCCGACCAACACCCACCTACATAAAGTGAATTACGTCCATTGCAAAATGACCTACATCCATTGCGAAATGACTTACATCCATTGCAACACGACCTAAATCCATTACAAAATTACCTACATCCATTGTTTGCAAAATGACCTACATCCATCGCAGCATGTCCTACACCCATCTGCAACACGACCTACATCCAGTTCAACATGACCTACATCCATTACAATATGACCTAAGAAAACATATGACCTCCTCTCACTGCAATATGACCTCACTAAACTTCTATATATCAACGCGCACCGCAACGACCTACGTCAAGCTCAATATGACCTACGCCTACGCGAACTAAAACCCTACCTCTAATACAAACCTATAAACCTCTGCTCACCTGTACTCACTCACCTGTTGACCCCCTATCTAAGACCAGACTCACATCCATTCAATAAATATTAATCTATTTATATCCACCCCTCTAGCGCGGCAACAAGGTACGCTTGACCTTCACCTTTCTCGAGGCTTATCTTCTCGATACTTATACATAAACCTTAACGATGTTAAATGTTAAATCATGAATGTAGCGTTCAATTTCGCGCGGCATTTTTATCTGGCATCTTCAGGTGCAGCAAAGAGTGTATGAAGTTTATTTTTTAATCCGTAAGGGGAGGAAATCTTTTTGTCTAAGGAAAAATCGTTTGTTGGTGATGGCTGAGGAACTTTGCTCAGAAAAATCAAAGACATGCTTGGAAGAAACTGGCCCCTGAACTGAAATTTGATAGTTAATGCGGCCCTCGGACTGAAAAGTTTGGAGTTCCCTGGGTTATTGTATGGTCACTACATGGTTATTGTATGGTCATTATCTGGTTATTGTGTGGTTACTAATAGTTACTGTCTATTAGTGATCTATATACCGACAATTTTAAACTGTTAGTTCTTTACCTTTTGGGTTAAAAAATTAAAATCTAACATATTTTATTTCAGTATCTTGTGATACATTCAATGACTCGAATAAACTCCTTCTCAATGCTACTTAAATTTAAAATTGTTAACAAATGTTAACTTTTCTTCGTTCGTATTCACCTAGGACAGTAACCCATGCTGCCTGTTGTCCCTAATTTCTAACCGCTGGGATGGGCGACTGGTAACGGCCCGGGGGTGGGGGAGTCTCTCACTGAGTCTAATCCAATCAAACGGCGGGTCTGTAGACTAGTATAAATCACAGCTCTCCAGGATTTGAGGATCACATTATGGAGATCTGGACTGTGTCGTCTGTACAGTTAGTACCGGGGCAGAGGAGAGGAGGGGGGGATTTGCTAGAAATGGATGGGGGGGGGAGGTTCTGTTTCAGTAGTTGATAAGAGGAGACAAGACTAAAAATACCCGCCCATACACAGATATAGACAATGACTCTAAGACAAACGCACCCACACAAACACATACACACTTATACACATACACATCACACGTACACGTACACGTACACGTACACGTACACGTACACGTACACGTACACGTGTGTCTCTTATTAAAATAAAGTACGCCAATATTGTACTTAGGTAAAACAATATTTTTTTTTCTACAAATCCGAATTTAAAACTTCCTGATTAACACGATGGAGACAGCCAATTCGCCGAACTCTGTTCATTGTCGTCCAGATTAAAAGTCGTTACATTTTCTTAGCTGCTTTTTGGATTCAAAATCAAAGATTTTTACTTTCTCGTACACGAAGTACTGAGTAAGTATTGTAATCGTGCAAAAAATAGAAATCGAGATTTTCAGAAAGCTCCACATTTTATACCTCCCTGAGTCGGAAAAACTAATGTGTGCAATTTTCTCCGTGTGTCTGTGTGTGTATGTGTGTGTGTGTGTAAATATGTAAACTTTGATTAAAAAGCATGATTATATTCCGAGTTGTCATCATAAGAATATTCGAGAAAGTTTAAGGGAGATCACTCCACCTTTAATTAAAAATACTTTTTTTCTTTTCACTTAAACAAATTACAGAAACATATGCCTGTGTATGTCTGTAAGTAAAGTATAATGTTTAACAAATTCATAACTCCAGTTTATTCATGAAGTCGAAAGCTAATGAAGTATATTACTTGACAATGTAAATATAATCTAAGTATTTTTTATTGTTGACATTTTAATTTTCAATTAATTAATTAATTTTTTTTAATACTTTTATTTTCAAATAGAAATAATTACATCAGCATATAGTAATGTGTGTGTGTGCGCGTTAGTCTTTAACATAGTTCAAACATTTACAAAAATTATCATTATATGAACAAAATGATGAACATTACTAAAAAATATTTTTTCGATCAACAATTCAAATGAAGGTAATTAGAAATAAAGAAATACAAAATTGGTATTTTTACCATGCTAATCTTTGATGTTTTTACAGTTTTGTTGAGAATAATTTTTTTACAAGATAATCAGTGTGGGGAAATTAATAGGAGATATAACAATATGTAGGTAAAAATGCAGTATATAATTTTTCTCCAGTAAAAAGTCACAAGAGCATCATTGTTCGATTTTAATTTGCACATCTTATGCAATTACGTATTTAAAATCACCAAAAGTTTATCTACTAAAAGGTTTTTAAATTAATTGTTATTATTAATGGATGTAGATAAAAAACAATATTGCCCTTAAATGTAGTATCATAGTATAAATTATACATAGTATTTTTCCTTCCTTTTTGTTTCGTTTAAAATTTTAAAATACTATAAAAATATTTTTAAGAATTTTTGTTAAAAGTTGTTTCCCATGTTTAATATGAATTATTATATGGGCAGTAACTCATACAAAAAGTAAAAAAAAACAACGAAGTCGTGTTACCCTCTCATTTTAACATACGTTAATTTAAATGTATGTATAATTTCAGTAGTTGTATGCAGATCCATTAACGTTCATATAGTCACATTAGATAGATAATTAAAGAATAGTTAAACAAGTGATAGTAATAGTATACATAACCTACATAAAAATGTATAAATAAAATAAACATGATACGTGTTAGTTTAACATATGCTGATGCAACTATCGTGTATATACTGTAGATATGTTTTATTTATAACTCTTGTCTTGTAAAAAAAAAAGAAAAAAAAATTATAACTCTTGTATTATTTACTGCAGAGGTTAATGAGAGCCTAATTTCTCTTTAGATGACGACTCATCGTCAGGTGCTTAGGGGAGAGGATCATCGCGACAAGATTTGAATAAAGCTGGGGTAATTTGCAAGGAAATTGTTTTTTTTTATTAATTTATAATAGTTGCATAACACGAAGGTTTAAATTAAAATATGAAAACATGAATCAGCAATTCGTCAACTAACGTTTTTCATTTTAAATGTAACATTTAAAATATAACTTCTGACTGTTTACATTTGTATTAAAGTATGTACATCACAATCGTGATTTCAAATCAATGAGATTAATAGAAGAAGCAAATACATAAAAAATGAGTGACGGATGGGATTGTCTTGTAAAGATTTGTCTGTTAATGTTCTGTCGCCATCGTGTATGATATTGATGTGTCTTGTAAAGATGTGTCTGTTAATGTTGTGTCACCATAGTGTATGTAAGATATTGATGTGTCTTGTAAAGATTTGTCTGTTAATGTTCTGTCGTCATCTTGTATTTAAGATATTGATGTGTATTGTAAAAATGTGTCTGTTAATGTTGTGTCGCCATCGTGTATGATATTGATGTGTCTTGTAAAGATTTGTCTGTTAATGTTCTGTCGTTATCTTGTATGTAAGATATTGATGTGTCTTGTAAAGATTTGTCTGTTAATGTTGTGTCGCCATCGTGTTTGTAAGATATTGATGTGTCTTGTAAAGATTTGTCTGTTAATGTTCTGTCGTTATCGTGTATGTAAGATATTGATGTGTCGGGTAATGATTTGTCTGTTAATGTTCTATCATCATCTTGTTTTTAAGATTATAAATAGTGGTGTTGTGGGGGGGGGGGTGGATAGTATGGTACTGTCCACGATGACATTGTCGTACTTGTCAAAAATGGGTGTGCCTGGTCCATATGTCCTCATTGTATTGTACAGCGTGGTGACATCAAAAGTATCGTGGCTCAAAAACCCATATGCGCCAGAGCTTCCATTATTGAGTAATCAACTGCCTAATGACCTGGCCTCTAAGACTAGATACGCCTCTTGTATTTCTAAAATAGCAATGTAAACAGAAAGTTATATTTCAACGCCAAGGGTAGATAAAGGTACAGAATATAGTCCAAGTAAAGACAGAGCAGTTAGAACCCAACGGGATCCGAACCTACCATTCCACACGGCACCAAATCGCCTCGCCTTCCATGCATCAAGTCAGACGTGTAACCACTTCTGCCAATCAGCTCTAAAATAAAGCTTTCACGACAGACTACTACCACAACTTGTGCACGGAAGACGCGGGCTGGCGTGACCTTTGAACCCCGAAAGACCTGACCGCTTTTGACTTACATCGTGTTGTATTAGAAAGGATAAAGGCAGTCAAGCTTAAACAGGTCTCGGGTGACTTCAGTTGCTGAAAAAGGTGGGAGGAGGGCCATTGGTTAAAAATTAAGTTTTATTTTTTATTTATTTTTTTCCTGAAGGATTGCGAATTAAAACATAAAGCGGGATTGATCTCCCCTAAACTTTCTTGAATATTCTTATATAATACTACGGGGATGGCAATTCGGGATATAGACATGATTTTTAATCCGTTTTTTACATACTTAAACTTTTTTACTTTTTCGTATATACGAAGTATAGAGAAAGTCTTGTAATCGTGCAAAAAAAATCGAAATACACTATATGTACTACTTGTACTGTAAGTACTATATTTACTGTATGTACTGTGTGTACTATATATAATATATGTACTGTATGTACTATATGTACTGTATGTACTATATGTACTATATGTACTATATATACTGTATGTACTGTATGTACTATATTTACTATATGTACTATATGTACTGTATGTACTATTTGAAAGATGACGTGTGCACGAAAAAAATTTATTTGAACGTCCACAGTTTCTGCGTAAAGTTGTTTGTCATTGTCTTTAGTGTTGATGATTTAGTTTTTGTACCTGTCTGGATTTATTCAAAACTCGTGCGTTTCTTTTTTCAAAAACAAAATATTTACGAAGTAAACAATTTTTAAAAACAAAATGTATAGTTGCAAACGAAAATGTTTTCGAATGGGTTTTTTTTTTTTTTTGTTTTTTTTTTAATGTTTTTTAAAGCTTCGAAAATTTGCAATAGGATGAGCACTTTTTTAAGTTTCTTCAGGTCTTGTCAGCAGTTGGTTTTTACCAAAAATTCTCAGCAGAACCGTTTCCGCGGGTGAGATTCCCTCGGTATATTGTCAACAAACAAAAGATGTCACTTCCGCAAACACTTTTTTTTACCGCAGTACTCAACACCCGGAAATGTGTGCCTCCAGTGTGTTATACCGCGGACTTTTGAAAATTAATTACAGGTCGAAATAATTAGAATAAAAATTACACTAATCAGCAAACAAGACAATTTCCGCTGGTAAAAGTAAGTCGAGTTTATTTCAAAAGATTCAAAAACAAAACATTGTTATGAAAAAATCAAAATGAACTTCGTAAATGTTATAAAATATGGGACGACGTGGCTTAGCAGTAGGGCACTAGACTGCTAACGCGAAAGTTTCGAGTTCGAATCCGGGGTTCAAGACATGCGAACGTACCCGAGTCCTCCCAGCTCTGATGGGTACATAACTCATATTAGGGAAAGTAAAGGCGGCTGGGCGTAGTGAACATACTGTCATATGCCTAGGTCAATGAAACATATGAACTCTACTTCATCTGCCCCGCTTGTCTTGAGCGCGAACGGGAAAAAAGATGATGATGAAATGTAGAAAGTACTTTGTATTGAAGTTTCCCCGTCTGCGCCAGGTCACAAACCCGCATGTAAGTGTGAGATGCCACTACCACCGACATAAATGACAAGTACCTAATAGTTGCACTTACCGGTCATCTTTTTTATTCCATAAAACTTGAGCTGACCAATAACAGATCTGACCATTCCGTCTTTATCAGCCCATCTCAACAGCATCGAGTACATCATAAATAAGAATCGAATCTATCTGAGATCAGCAAATCAAGATATACCAGCTACGACTACTTCCCAAAAAAAGAGGAGATCGTTTCGATACATTTGGAGTACAACGACCTACACAAGACATACCGACTGACTCAATACCCACGAGAAAACGCAGTGAGCTATAACAAGAACTGCCAATAGAGTGAAATATTCCGCACTCAGCTAACCTGATAACGAGGCTTATTGCTATACCCGGGACACTCAAGAAATCGCCTGAAGAAAATTAGCCAGATTTTTTTGCGTGTGCTAGTCAAATTATAAAAGAAATCATTTTTCATTAATTCTGTTATATAACTGATCGTTTTTATAGTAGAATTTATGTGAGGTATTATAACAAAATGAAGATGCATTTCAGCATTTTTTCACATTAATTTCTTATTTATTGGTATATATATATATATATATATATATATATATATATATATATATATATATATATATATATATATATATATATATATTACAGATAGTACTTCCACCTCTTCAGACACTACCGCTAAACCTAAAAACATTATTACCACCTTTACCCAAACACCAAATCACACCTTTTGCCATTCTGCGTACAAAACACTGAGCTACCACTCGACCACCCAGCCATACGACCAGATCCCCCACCTGTCGTCTCCTCAACCTTTTCACCTGGCTGGCGTTTAATCCACCCCTAGCAGTAGATAATCCACAACAACAATCACCTGAATCAAAAATCGATACCATTTTGGCCCTTCCGATACTGTACAAAGATCGATATTCTCACTTCCGGTATCGAATAACACTTCTAGCTTCCCCCTTTGTTGTGTCTAGCCGTTACAAAGTCAGGGTCTCATTCACTCCGGCCAGAGCTAATGCCATTATAGGCCACACGCGCCCCCATAACAAGAGACCCTCCATCCTACCTACAATGCGACGCCTCTGCAATCAGGCACGGGGCTTTCATAGAATGGAGGGGAGGGGTGGGGGGCTCTTGGGCTAGTTAATCAGCTTTCTTAATAATTTTTTCTCTTTTTTTAATCACTTCATATAAGTGTTTTACAGGGAATAGTTTCCATCAAAGTTTCTATTGGCTAGAGGCTAACTTGAGGTGAGTGAAGAAGCTATCGAATGCGTTGAGTGGTGATTTGTACCAATGTTGAGAAACTTTACGTTTTTGCCAGTGATCAAATTCGTGAGATTTTGGTGTCAGTTAAACTTTAGCAGAACAAACGTGCGTTGTGTAATACTCTCATAGTACAAGTACCATCCACGATGTGTTTTATGTACATCATAATGCTATACATCTTGTGGATAAAATGCTAAATATTTTGTGGATACAATACTACACATTTTGTGGATAAAACACTACACATTTTTTGGATATAATGCTACATATTTTGCGGATAGAATGCTTCAAATTTATGGATACACTGCTATAATTATTATGAATACGATGCTATACATTTGTGTGACCATTAGGTTCCACATTTTTTGATGTTTTGATACAATGATACACATCTTGTAGCTAATATGCTACACACCTTCTAACTACTATGTAAATTTCTATGTATAAAGTTCTTTCTTCCCACCGTAATAAGCTCGCTACCTCCAAATTCGTTATATGTAAGTGTGTAGTGAAATTTATAGACGTCATTTTTGTATGACCTTTCTTTATAAAATAAATAGAGTATTTTTAATCAGGTCTATTACTATTATTTGTAAGAATGTATCATATGTCGTATTTTCTAAATATGAACCATAATGAACAATAGGCTACTCATTCTAATAAGAAAGCGGATTTAATTTCAATGGTTTAACGATATAACATCACACGCCTTTATCTCACCTAGCGTTGGTTGACTTAAAAAAAGAGCTTATTTATTGTCCTCGTTGGTCATATCCAGGACGGAGTGGCCGGCAATACAACGTGACTGCTCACACGAAAGTCGCGGGTTCGGATCCCAGTTGCTCGTCCGTAGGACGTCCCTGAGTCCACCCATCTCTGATAAGTAACTGGTTCGCTTTAGGATAAGGTAAAGTAGAGTTGGCGTAGAGCTGAATTCGCTATCCTGTTGTTTTTTTGGTTGTTTTTTTTTTGCCGAGTTTATGGAAATATGTGAACTCTACTTCACCTGCTTTATCGACAGTCACGTCTTGATTAGGATATCTTCACTTTACATGAATCCATATCTCCTCGGAAGCAACATGCACTATGAGCGTACTTTAACTATCCACGTCATGTGGCCATAGTACATCAACTCTGTATAATCTGAGGATAATCTAGCTCGATGACCTTGAGGATTACCTCGTCTCATTATCCAGACCGTTAATCCGCTGCGCAGACGACCACAGCAAAAGTCTAATCCAGAGTGTGTTCCATCCACCTATACAACTGTGATGATTATAATCAGTATCCAAAGTCTACTTATACTCTTCTCTTTTGTTCCAAAGCATCCTTTAAAAAATCATTCAGTAAAAAAAAAGGCCTGGAAAATAACCCAGCGTCCAACAAAGAAGACTTCGTTAGATTTTAAAATAAATAGCCCATGAAAGCCCTTACAAATCCTTAAATTAAAATCCCTTACATTTTGAACAAAACTCGTCTAATCCACAACACTCGGGTTTTTTCCCCGTAAATCTCTCATCCAAGCCTAATCCGCGCACACATAATCCATGCCTAGCCAACCTGAGTACGCATCATTACAGCGATAGTGTGTGGAGATGCGTAAACAAAACTGGAGTCATTTCCCTTTAATTTTAACCTTAAAGAAGGAATACATTATTCATATTAAGTGATGCTAAGATGTGTTTGTGTATATAGTATATATGTATATATATATATATATATATATATATATATATATATATATATATATATATATGTATACATATATATATATATATATATATAAATATATATATATATATATATATATATATATATATATATATATATATATATATATATATATATATATATATATATATATATATATATTTATACATACATACATACATATATATATATATATATATATATATATATATATATATATATATATATATATATATATATATTTATATTTATATATATATATATATATATATATATATATATATATATATATATATATATTTATATTTATATATATATATATATATATATATATATATATATATATATATATATGCTATTCGCAACGCCCCTTGTTAATGAACACTTTAAACTTCATTTCAGTATGAACAATGAAAGAAATAAAAACATACGGTGACCACAAGTTAAGCATTTGCCGTGGTAAGCTCAGACCGCTCTCAAGATGTGCGAGTTACTCGTACATTAAACGATAGTTGATGGTTGTTTTTTTTTACTTTCTCATATACAGAGTATAGAGAATGTATTGTAATCGTGCAAATCGAGATTTTTGCAAATCTCGACCTTTTACACTTCCATGAGTCTGAAAAACATAATTTCGCAATCTTGTCCGTATGTGTATGTGTGTCTGTAAACATGATAACTTGAGTACCGTTACAGCTAGGTTGATGAAATTTCATGTATAAGTATTATATCAAATTTGTAGATCTGTAGCAACTTTTCAGCGATTTCCGATAACCGGAAGTGGAACTTTTTCTACTTTCAATTATTTAAAAGCCTATAACTTGAGTACTGTTTCAGATTGATAAATGACATTTCACTCATAAGTAAAAGATCCAATTCTCTGCCTTCTATCAAATTTTGAGTAACTTCCGTTGACCGAAAATAGTAATTTAGGCTATTTCCAATTTCTCAAAAAAAACGCATGTAAGGTACTGATAATATTCCGCACTATTATACACATTTTATTTGGCGTTCACTTGGTATGCAATTCCTTTTTTTCATCGAGATTTTATTCTATTTTAAAAAGTTTAAGTAATTAAAAATGGATTAAAAAGATCGTCTATATCCCGAGTTGCCACCCCCTGTAGTGTTATATAAGAATACTCGAGAAAGTTTAGGGGAGATCACTCCCGGTTTATTTCTATTTATATGACTTAATACTAGTGTACCTGCAGCAGTAGGCGAAATAATGTTGTGTTTATTTTAACCTTTAACCTCGTCTATCCCTTCCCCTTGAGATAAATCTCAAATACTGTGGACTGTAATGGTCAGTTTTTCCTATCAACTAGATATATCCGGTACGGTGGGTGTATTTACCAGCAGAGTGATTACCCTTTAAACTTAACGAACTCCCTGAGGCCTATGAGATAAGGTCGAACCGGCTGTCCGTCTCAACGATTCATATTTTATACGTGTTTATTTTTAGTGTGGAAAGTTGACAGCTTTCCGTGGTTAAATGTATGACTCTATAAGCACCGCTTTAAATCGAGGTATAAATATATTTCATCAATCAAGCTTATCGGTATTTTTTTATTAATCTAAAATATTTATATATTCTAAAAAAATAGATATTAGTAAATAAACAGTCGCTTACCCTGAATAAAACGAAACCTGTGTCCGCCAGTTTAGATTGTGCAAAAAAAAAGAACACAAGCATTTAAAATGAGGATGAATCTAAAACTTAAGTACTTCTTTATAACTAGGTAAGTAACACGCAGAAATCAGCTACCTAAAATCACCATTTGAGTAATATATTAACATATTAACAACAATGTAAGCACACAGTAATGTAATAGTATCTTTAAACTCTCAATGTTATAGAATATTATTAGAAGTATCCTATACACAAAGTAATTTACTCGCATCTTTAAACTATCAATCTTACAAAACATTATTAGGATTGCCATCTACACATAGTAATGTAGTCGTATCTTTAAACTCTCAATATTATAAAACTACGCATTAAATGGTCAAAGTCAAATCCAGTCTTTTAAAACCTTAACCAATAAAATATTCATGGTAAAAACAGTTGAGCATTACGTGAATTCCCTCCTTAATGCGTTACAAATCCGACTTAAGCTTGCTTTTTAAATGGGTTAGTTTCTCCTTTATGAAGTCCTTGGATTCTATTTAATAGCATAACGTCATGATAGAAACTCCTGTCACTTTATTTATCGCAATACGACGATTTCGTATAAAATTTGTAAGCACTAATCCAAGTCCATTTTGTTGACAGGAAATTATTATATTATATATTTCTGAACAGTAATGTCAGTTAATTGTATTCATCCTAACTTGACCCTGTCCTACATATCTAAACTGTAATGTCAGTGTGTTTGAATACTGTAAAACCATTTTATGAAATGGTTTGGCAATGTTCAATATTTTATTTTCATTAGTGTGCGATTTTTTAAAATATATGTTTTGACAGTGACAGCCATTTCTCACACCAAAAAGAAACATGATTTTGTTTTTCTTGAAAGAAATAAAATAATAATGGGTCAGTTATTTTGAAAATAATTGTTGAATAATTAATGTTTAATTAGTTTTTATGCAGTAATAATAGAGAAAACTTGTGCAATGATCTGTTTGACAAAATGTATTTATAGAATGGGTTTCTGTGTGAGCTATAATATAAGGTCAGGTGAGAGCATTTCCTCCAATGGGACGGCGTGGCCTAGAGGTAGAGCGCTAGACTGCAACCCGAAAGTCGAGTTCGAATCCGGTTGCAAATCAGTAGAACGTCCACCCAGCTTAATAGACTATTCATTCATGTACCGAGGTCACAAAAACAGGGGAACTCTACTTCACTCACCCCGTGGACCGTCATGTTCGAAAAGGGAACTTTACAATTAGGCATTGCATGTCTTCTTGTTATGCGTCGTATAATTCGTTGACTTAATTTCAGTTTAATTTTGTAATGAATTAGCTTCCATAGCCTTTGTCCAGCTAAGAACAAACTACAAGGCAGCAGTTGTTTGGTTTAGGAGTTGTCTCACCTAGAAGAGTTGCTGTCCCTATCTGCCCGTCGGTCCGACTTTTTAATTTAAGAGTTAGCTCTCTCCAAACACAAAGTCTCCCCCTCCCCCCCCTCCTCGCCTTCCATACTATTGTTAACTTCATTCATGTAAAAAGATTTGGCAAGGTCATTTATTATATTCGATAAATTTCTGCAACAAGTTTCCTTTATAAACTACATTTAAAAAAGATTCTTGCTATTTATTATATAACGTTTCAAGGTTCGACGTGGTTGAGTCGGTAAAGCTCATGGTTGCTAAACCGAAAAGTCTCGTTCGAACCCTCAGGCAGATGAGGCTCGCTGTCTGAAGACAGCCACTCTTATAGGAGAGACAACTCCAAAATCAAACAACAATTCCTTGTAGTTTGTTCTTGGTTGTACAAAGGCTATTGAAGCAAATCCAAAAAGAAAAGCAGGCTAAAATCGGAGTCAATGGCCTCAATGGCGCATAACCAGTTGAAACGTATACTCAATTGTGTTGGAGGGGGATCCATTCCAACACTAAAATTAAGAACGAAAAAGAAGAAAAAGATATGAAATTTCTACTATCGTCCATTAGACGAATCGTCTTGTTAATTATACATCAGATCTCGCTAAATACCGCCAGCTAACGTCGGAGATATAACCCGTCATTCTGCTGATGACAATTTTGATAAAGAAATCAATACAGACGTTTTCCTCTCTCTAGTCTTCCATCTTTTTAAAGTGATTTCAATCATTTTTATGTCATCAAAAATATTCTGCAACATTAATGAAAAAAAACGTTCTTTAAACTAGAAAAATAAAAACGTTCAGAAATATTAGCTTCGGTTAAGAAAAAAAGTATTGTAATAATTTAAAGAATAAACTTTAGCTTTGGCTTAGGGTTTTTTTTTTTTAAATCTCAGCTTCAGAACTGGTAAATTTAGTGGAGTAGGCGCCAGTTATTGAAACTACATATCTGAATTATATTGATACATATAATCAGATCCTGAAATAAAATAAGCAATGACATCTATTTGTATTCGAAATAATAGCCAACACTCTTTCTATTTATACTTAGATTTTTAAAACATAACCTACGCGCAACGGGCTAACTTAGCAATTATTTTCAACCAAAATACAACTGGTTAATTAAGATTTTTTTTTTTTAAAATATGAAATCGTGCGTGCCAATAAAGTAGCTTGATTATCCTGAATTTATTTTCTTAACTTTTTTTCGAATATTTTCGGGAATTTAAATTATCACGTAAATTAGTTATAGTATTTTAAATTATTTATAATCTGTACCGCTGATGTATATGAAACAGATGAACTCTACTTCATCTGCCAGATGTGTCTTGGTTGTAAAGGGGAAAGATGACAAGATGATGATATTTAAGTTTTAACATAAATCACTTAATAGCTTTCGCTTCTTTGTTACTGTATTAGGCTAAGCCAGATAATCTGTAAGACAAAGTTCCTCTTTTCTAGTGGACGATATAATTTAATGATCCAACTACATCAATTGGCCTTCTAAATTCAGTTCACTGCTACATTATCTGCTAATTTATCCGGCATCTACAGTTTTAAGTCTCTTACAGATGATCATCCTAAGAACATTGCATCCCAGACTTCATGTAATCAAAATATCTCTAAGTCACCCTAACAAACTGACCACCACCCTACCCGCCCTCCCAAATATTCCAGGAGAATGCTCACACCTCTAGACGGTGAGTTAGGAAAAATGTTCAAACATTACACAGAGGAGAGTTTTTTTCAAGGAGTTTGTCTAAACGCGCTTCGCTACTAGTACCAAAACACGACAGCCCAAACTAAGCTTCAGTTTATGCTACAACTAAACCACGCATCCTACAGGCTTAAGCTACGTGATAAGCCGGTTGAACCGTATTTGGATTAACGTTAATCCCCAGAATGTGGTTTATGTTGACTTCTCGACCCTGGTAATCCAATGTTTACAAAACAATGTCTACACCAACATGTAACGGTTAAATTAGTTGTTTCTTAAACTCATCGACACTATCATCATCATCATCATCATCATTATCATTACCATTACCATCACTATCATCATCATAACCATCGCCATCATTATCATTTTTATCATCACCATCACCATCACCATCACAATTATTATTATAATCACCATCACAATCACCATCATTATTACCATCACTATCACTATCATCATCACCACCATTATCATCATCACCAACATCATTATCATTACCATCATCATTATCACCATCATTATCGTCATAATCAGCATCATCTCTCAACACTTAATTGAACACCAGACATCAATGAACAAATGAGCACCTTTTCGTCCTGTCTCTAGTTATAACCTCTGCTTGTTGGCATGTTACACCCCTCTCTTTCAACTTCTTTCTTGATCTTCTCCATGCTTCTTTTGTCATCTTTCTGAAATTCAACTTAATATTAATGTATCCACTAAGCAGCTATTCTTTTCAACCATTATTATTAACACCTAGTCTAGCACCTCAATAACTGCACTAAAAGATTGCATCTCTGGAATTCCAATGCAGGTATTGATGCCGATATTCTTAACAACCAGTATTTAAAATTCCCAGACTAACATTTTAACCCCCAGCCTAATAGCGCAGATATCTGAAATGCAACTAAATACCAATACATCAGTTACCTGCATCAAGGTAAAAAAAAAGAAATCAAAGTACACCTAGCAATCAGACGTCACATTTCAGTCTAATTCCAGCCACCTTCGATTCCGCCATTATCTAATGTTTCCCCCTGACACTGACTGGTCTTATTTTAGGCTGCGGGGTATCTTCCTTAACCCATTACAGGCTGTGGCGGCAAGGTATCTTTTTCAACCCATTACCGTTAGCGTCGCGTCTGGGGTTTTTAAACAGAGGTGTCGCGTAATTGAGTTCTGGAACCTGATCTGCTTTAGCTGGAGCCAAAAAGTGCCCGTTAAGTTAGTGCAAGAGATCTTGGCAGTAGAAGTGACTTGCCGCATTCTTCTGCTGGGTTACCTGGGTTAGAGTTAAAATTGAAGAAGGTTAAATTAGTTGTTTTTCTGTATAGAGTAGGATGTTGTTTCCACACTCAAACTTAAATTGCTGGCGTAGGATATGCTGGTGGTTTTGGTCGTTTTGAGGCTGCAGGAGTTTACCTAGTACGTCAAGCCCGTCCAGTCCATCAAGCCCATACACGTCATGGTCCACATGTCATGGTCCACAAATTATGGTCCACATGTTATGGTCCACATGTTATGGTCCACATGTTATGGTCCCCATGTTATGGTCCACATGTTATGGTCCACATGTCATGGTCCACTTGTCATGGTCCACATGTTATGGACCACATGTCATGGTCCACATGTCATGGTCCACATGTCATGTTCCACATGCCATGGTCCACATGCCATGGTCCACATGCCATGGTTCACATGTCATGGTCCACATGTTATGGTCCACATGTCATGGTCCACAAATTATGGTCCACATGTTATGGTCCACATGTCATGGTCCACAAATTATGGTCCACATGTTATGGTCCACATGTCATGGTCCACAAATTATGGTCCACATGTTATGGTCCACATGTTATGGTCCACATGTTATGGTCCACATGTTATGGTCCACATGTCATGGTCCACTTGTCATGGTCCACATGTCATGGTCCACTTGTCATGGTCCACAAATCCAACGAACTCAACAAACCAATTTTGTTAATTCCAAAAAGCCCACCAAGTACAACAAGCCCACCAGTTCCACCAAGTCTACCAAGTCCACAAAGTTCACAACTCCCACAAGGCCCACAAAGCCCACAAAGCCCATCAAATTCACCGTCTACAAAAGCCCACTAATTCCGTCATGGTCCACCAAGCCCAACCATGAGAGAGCGAGAAGGAGAGAAATATACGAAGATTCAGTGGAAGAGACAGTGGATGAGACAGTGTTAGAGACAGAGGGAGAGACAGAGGGAGAGACAGAGGGAGAGACAAAGGCAGAAAGCAGCACACGAAGAGTACATATAAAGATATACAAGAGCAACACCCGTGTGGTAGATCAAGCCATATTTACTATGTGTATGGGTCGTTCTATCAGTTTTATATGCTGAACGAAAATTTAAAGCCTAATACTTCGAACAGAACAACGTTTATATTTTTAGTTGGTGCAATGATTAAAAAGAGTGTTAAAAGCAGGTCTACACTGTTTTCAACCTAGGTAATAACACGCTTTTTTAAAAAAAGGATTCTTTTATTCTTTAAAAGTTCATTCTTGGCTAAGACCCTCAGACATCCGAACTCTTTCTCTACTAGAACACGACCATAAAGAAAAACACCTCGTCCACTCTCCTTCACACTAAACCACCTTTCCACCCATTCCCCCACACTATGCAAATTCAATTGTTCGCGGTTCCCACCGTACCATATTATTCTTACACAATCTCAGATAACTCGGTACTTCTTTCACTTCCTAGTTACGTCCCTTTCTACTCTGTTTTGTTGATGTCTCTGTCGGGATGACTCGGCTATAATACCCGGAAAAAATTCGATTAGCGCTCCGAGAGATCTAATCCTCCAATCGTTGGAGGCTAAGGGGTCAAGGCTCGGGCTACCGTCTACATGGCTACCGTCTATGATTTATAAACTTGAGTCAGCGTCAGGAATAGTTGGGCGACCCGGGCGTCTACGGATTTTTATTTTGAGCCTCGGAGAATCGATCACTTGGTGGTGGTGATTATGAGAACGTTGTCCAAACCTGCCCAGTGCAGATGATGCTGGTACTGGTACCTAAACCCTAACCAAAGTTTCTTCCAGGCATCCCTTCGGGGAGGTGACCCCCCACCCCCCCCCCCCCCACCCCCTGAAGAAAGTATACCGCCCACCCACACGAAATGGAATTTATGTAGAAAATATATACTCTTTTAATACCGAAAATTTCAAGTCCCCCCCCCCCCCCCCGCTTCGGAGAAAAAGAAAAAGTCTGGAAGAAACCCTGACCCTAACTAGCTTTAACCCTGGTTTTAACCCTAATCCTAATCTACCCTTTAAGTCAGTAGAACGTCTCCGAATCCATCCAGCTTCGATGGGTACGTAATTCACTAACGGGAAAAAAAGATGATGATAAAATTCATAAAATAATGGAATTACATCCAATTCAATTAAGTAAATGGGACCGCGTGGCTTAGCAGTAAAGCGCCATACCGCGACCCTAAAGTTGAATTCGAATCTGTGTTCAAGTCAGTAGAACATCCCTGAGTCCACCCATCTCTGTTAGGTATCTAATTCACGTTAGGGAAAGTAAAGGCGGCAAGGCATAGTGCTGACCACACTACCCCGTCAATTTTGAGGTCACAAAAACAGGTAAACTCTACTTCACTCGAAAATGGCGCTTTACTTTAACTTTATATTATCCCTACCCTTATTGTGAAGCGGTATCTAGTCAAGATCTACAATTATAACGTTATTCACACTCGGCGCGCAGAAACAAACATAACACATACCAGGGGCATTAACTCAAGATAAACATCAGTAGCTAAGCGGCTGAAATTAGAACTAGATACAGCAGGCACTGTCACCACAAAGACGTCGAGGCACCCGTGGAATGGGTGGGGGGGGGGGGGGGTGGAGCTTAAGAGCACACTACACACCAGAAAACCGACATTGCAAAAACTAAAAATAACTAGAAGGATTATTCTACAACATACAGGTTCGGAAAAAAAATATTTAAAATATATATATATATATATATATATATATATATATATATATATATATATATATATATATATATATATATATATATATATATATATATATATACATATATATATATATATATATATATATATATATATATATATATATATATATATATAAAGAGAGAGAGGGGGGGGGGAGAGAGAGAGATAGAGAGACGTGATATAACCCATATAAAATGCTACAGAAAACTGTCAAGCTTTTATGAGACTCCCACTCCTCCCCTCCGATTCCTTCCTTACCTCCCCCACCACCAGTCTCTCTCCTTCCCTCCCCCACCCCCCACCATCCACCTGACTGCTGCATATTGTTTTGAGACAAGCTGGCGGTTGAGACAACGACCCCACAGATCGATGATTCTAGAACAAACACACCCAAAGATGACTTTGACAAGATTACAAGTTTTTTTCCTTCTAAATCCTGACTTAGATAACAGATCACCTAGGCAACAGCTTTCTCGCACGACCTTGACCGTGACTCTGATCGTTGTATAATCTCTAACTAAAACCTATACCCACGGGCTCATGTTACGTGACTCTCATTTTCCATTTTTAAAAACGAGATTTATGTTTCATAATCTGGCCAGATTTTCGTGACTGAATCTTAAGCTGAGGCTAAAAGCTTGCTTTTACTATGGATTGACTTAATAAGCGTTTGTGTTAAAAAAAAAAAAATAAATAAAAAAAAAAAAAAAAGATGCATAGCGTTTTGTGATTAATCTATTAATAGCGGAGAATATCTAGGTCACGAGCTCTTCAGCCAATGGGATGAGATTTAAAAATTCGTTAATTTGATTACACTCTAAAGGTGTCTTTGATGAGTTGGTCTGGTGTCGTCTGTAATCTTTGGACGTATAATATCCCAGCACTGCCCGGGTAAAATCTCGGGGTGAGTATTGATAGATGTTCACCGTTTAGCGTAATAGCCCGGTGTCAAGTTTGAGAGATGCCCACGTTTTTCTTTCCTGCCATTTTAAAACAGATTTGAGTTCATTCGACTCGACAATCGTCGACATAGCTTATATTTTGTAATCAGACATATACATTACAGTAACTAAGTTACGGGTTGTTGTTTTTTTTTTTTTTAAGTTTTAATATTAAACTTAAAATATTTTTAAAAAAATATATTAAAGTACTTTGTGCCTCTTTAACTTAATGTCTTTTGTTTCTTTGTGGTGTGTTTTATTTTGTTTTGATTTCTTTGTTTTGTTGTATCAGTGAATTATTTTATCATCCGCCTATTTCTTAACTTAAATCATCAAAATAGAAATTCAAACCTCTTGCTACTTTTAGTATTGACGTTTACTAAACGAAGTGAATAAGGAAAAGCACTAGGCAGCTATCATTGAGATGAGTTTTCTTTTTGTTATATTTTTCCTTTACCAACAAACTTGATAACTTCATCTGTCGACCTCTTGCATAACTGTACAACACGTTACGTAGTACTAGAGCGGGTCGCTGAGTCTACCCAGCTCAAATGGATACCTAGCTCAAGTTGGGGATGTAAAAAATGACAAAAATATCCCTACTTATGAAACAGATTAAGTTCACTTCTTCTGATATATACACCATAACTGTGCGTTAATATTGCAATATTGTACTAATATTGGGAAAAAAGTATGTCTCATCAATGTTAAATATTTAAACAGAGTTAAAATATTATAAGTTAAAAACTATCAATGTCCCATGTTATTCTTTATATCAGCTCAACTTGAGAACAGCGCATGTCAAATATTTCAACATTTTAATACCGAGATCACTGATCTATGAAATATCTGCTAATAACATAATTAATAAAAATCAATTAATCGTGATCTTAAACACAAAAAAAAAAGAAATCATTCACTAATGGATGTAATCCGTTTTTTAAACAGATTTTCTTCACCCTCTAGGAGAAATACGATTTTTTGCATTATTTTTTAAATTTACATTTTGCAGAAAAATCTACTTGTAAAATCAATGACGACCTCAAGTTTTTTTTTTTTTATTATGTCGTAAATGTTTCGAAAAAAAAAATCTGAAACTCTGAAAATGCAAAAAAGTTTAGAGTTAAATAGGCGCAAAAATTTAATTAACCTAAAAAATTAACGAAATTACTTTCTCGTCGAATTTATATTTTGTTAACTATTAAAAAGTTTTTTTATGATGTGAACTTAACGGAGAAAAAATAACTTAATTTTTTGGAAGATCTTTGGAAAGCTAGATATAAAATGAACAGTTTTTAAATATGGTAAGGTCTAGTTTGAAATAAATCAGACAACTTGATGATGAAGCTTTAAGCTTCAGCCAACTGCTGCAGAAAAATGTTTAAATTCTTTATGGAAACAAGTTATTTGAAAAGTAACAGTAGTATTCTAATTCATCTACACTACGTCATATTGATGGATTGTGAAAATTGACGTTTCTCTACTGCGAAAACACAAAGCCGACCATTGTATATGTTTATTTGACGAGGTCACATAAACATGTTAACTCTCCTTTATCTACAGCATGGATGTCTTGTGAGACTGCAGAATGAATCAACAACTGGGTACAACACAAAATGGAAGATTATGGTTGAGGCCATATGATCCATGAGGAGTAAAGGGGATTACGTTCAGCGTTAAGGCTAGAGTTTTGTGATTTTGAGATGGTTATACTATTTCCTGGGAGCTTGAGAGTAAAACATGTGGCTAAAATTGGCTTCTAAAATTTGTCTTCTTCTTCTTCGTTCTTAATTTTTTAATGTCTGAAAGTATTCCCTCAAACAATGAAATATTCCGTGTCAATTTGTTATACACCATATAGGCCGTTGACGGCTATTTCAGCCTGCTTTTCTTTTTTTTCTTTTTTTTTATCTTTGCTTCCATAGTCTTTGTCCAACCAAGTAGTTTGATTTGGAGTTTTCTCTCCTAGAAGAGTTGATGTCCCTTGCTATGGAGTCTCATCTGACCGGGAATTCGAACTCGAGATTTACCAACTCGACCACGCCAACCCCTCAAACTTCCCTGAAAATACGTGATCTAAAAAATGTTAGGTAAGGGCGAATCTGTGCTCTTATACGTGGCTTAAGGTAAACAAACTACATCGCAACGGAGTATGAATATTTGTACCGCGGTTTTCTCGGTATAATGTGATTACACCTACGTCCAAGACCCGGACTACTTTTTTAATATGTTGTGAGTTTCCGACCTCCTTTTAAGGTGATACTCGTTTTTCCATCAATACCAAACAATGTAATACATTATCACTAAAACATATTTTTTCTTGAGTCGTTTCCATGTATGAAAAGCATTAAAATGTAACCAAACAATTATTTCGCCCGTGAACAGTTAATACTTAATTTTAACAAAAACGAATTTAAAAAAAAAAAAAATTCACTGATTTTGAAAATCTTGTTTTCTGCGGTCTCCTTAATTAACAATAACAAATCAACGTCACATCAATTAGATTATGAATCCGTAGAGTTTTTGAATCAACAAAACACACTTGATTGTTAAAAGTGCAGTATTTTTATCGGCTCAAAATTTGAACAACAACAACAACTAGCCTCGTGAGAAGTAGAGTAGTATCACTTGCAGGTTGAAAAGCTTAGCGTCAAAGGTAATGCTTAGCTTAGACAACTGAAATATCAAGGTGTTTTTTAATTGTCTATTTAAATGTCTATTTACATGTCTCTTTATATCTTTTTTCACACGTCTCTATTTTGGATCTATTGTTACAAAAAGTCTTAGGTACATACGTTCAGTTGTGACTTTCAAGGTTGCGTGTCAGTTGACAACCAACTGTCACATATGACTGACAGGTCACTTACCGGATTTGTCACTTGGTAAATTAAATCACTGCATCTAACATTTTGTATCTTATGAATACGCTGGTTATTTATTTAAATACTAGAATAACTTAAGACATTAGGTCTTAAATTACCAAGGTTTTAGGTTAACTAACTAGGTTAATTAACCTAAACGCTTAAGTCACTCGTCCCAAACTTCTATGACCTAAATCAATAAATATAAGTAACCTTTACTGTTAGGTCACTGTCATAGCGTAGATAGATAGAATTAGACAAAACAATTAGAGATTACTGAGGACAGTAAAAGCTTGACGGTAGACGATTTGGTGCGAGAGTATTGTGCGCGTGTTAATAAAATATTTGTGACGTGAGTGTGACGTGAGCATGACGCGACAATGTTACCGATGACGTAGGACGCAGAAGTGAAGACAGTTATGGGTAACCATTGTAGAAGAAGGACGTGTTTTGATAGTGTATACTATTAGTATTTGTTAATAAAGTTAATTCTATGTCTTACTCGAAGTTGTTAATATCGTTAATTGGTTTCATCGGAAAATAAAAGTGTTCCAGTCCTTCTCACATGTATATGATTGCAGTATTCATAAAAGAAGTCAGAATATATAACGTATAACGCATACATAATCCCCCCCCCCCCATCACAGTCATCTTAACCCACAAGAAATTACGTCACGTGATCTAAAATAATGACTTTACAGCTAAATAGTCCCTTGACTCAGAATCACACCCCCTACATGATCACAACACGTATACGTCATTCAATCAACATAATCCAACTCTTTATAGATATACATCATTTAATCAAGCCTAGTATCTCTACATAGATATACATCATTCAATCAAGCATAGTACACCTCTACATACACTACATAGTCTACAACCTCCACAGATAGAACAAAGATCTATTCATCAGAATGTCAACGTCCCGACCTAACACGAACTAGTATCTAGTGCCATCATCTCAATAGAACTCTGGCATTACAACTAGCGATCTCAATACACAACTAAGACTTCTAGACCAACACGTTGTGTCGATTTTTTAGACCACATAGCGACATAACATTTAAACAAGAAAAACGAATACTTTTAGTTATTTTCATTTTCAGAGTTAAAGGTTCTCAAATTATGAAGTTATCTCTACTTTTTGTATTATTTTTTAAAAAATGTATTTGTAAAGATTTAAGTAAAAGACTACTACATTGAAGGACTAGCGTTCAAATCCCTTATCTTTCTTAGAGTGTCTGTTAATGTTAATATGGTAGGCGGTTAGAGTCAATGTTGACACAACTGGAAGGTTGGGGTTCAAATCCATTTGTTAATTTATTCTTCGTCAACGTGTACACAAATGCATCTACCTGACGCGATACACAGGTCAAGCGATTGATAAGATGGACTAGAGAAACTCTCGATTCTTCTCAATATTTACCTCTGACTAGTATAACATTTGAAGCATGTATTATCGGTATAAATGTTACCTTTTCAGGTAGATTTCATCTGTATCTGTGGCCTCGGAATGTAAAGGGATAATTTGGCAAATAGTATGCCAAGCCGTCTTTACTTTTTCACAACGTACGTAATGTACAAGTCTGAGTTGGGTAGACTCAGGGACGTCCTACGAATTGGAGTTTGAATCCGGGTCCAAATCAGTAGACCATCCCTGAGTCCATTCGACTCTGATGGGTACCTAATCCTCTTTAGGGAAAGTAAAGGCGGCTGGGCATAGTGCTGACACACCTTCCCACCAAATGCCGAGGTCAAAATTTCCACATCATCTGCCTAATAGGTCGCGAGGTCTAAAAAGGAAGGAACGTTTACTTTAATATTAAGATAAGCTTAACCGTTTAAGAACCGCTGCCGTGGAATATTATTACGTCACATCCGCTTGCAAACAGAGCAGGGGGGGGGTCGGAGGTCAACATGCAAAACACATTTAGAAAATTTCTTCGATTCAATGTAAAAATAGCCGGAGCGGCCGCCGGTCTTGAATGGGATGCTGAGGAAATGACGGGAACCGACCGTAGTGTAAACAAACTTGGACAAAGAAGGAGGAGATAATAATTCAATAAAAAAAATACAGAGAAACGGATCAAATAGATTTGCGTGGATTGTTTCATTCTTTAGGAATAAACAGATTGGTGTAAATTGTGTTGTGTTGTGTTAAAAATTTTAAAAATTTCGGAGTTTTTAAAATTTGATTGATGAGAGTGAAGTGGATGGGGGTATGTTGAGAGAGGGGTGTGTGGGGCGTTTAATCCCTTTAAACTAGTTTCCCTGAGTGTAGCCAACTAACGGGTGCCTAGCAATAGCTGGATGTCTAAACCTCTTTTACTTTTTACATTATCTAGCGGTAGAGAGCTGGACTTCTAACCCAAAAGTCTCGAGTTCGAATCCTGGTTCAAGTCAGTAGACCGTCCCTGAGTCCACCCAGCTCTGATGGGTACCTAGCTTACGTTAGGGTAAGTAAAGGCGGCAGGACTGAATGCTGACCACACTATTCCTTCATATGCCGAGGTCACAGAAACAGGTGAACTCTACTTCACTTGCCATGTAGACTGTCAGGTTTGAAAGGGAACTTTACTTTACAAAAGATTAAAAACTAAAAAAAAAACTTGGTAAAAGTGGCCACTCAATAGTTAGGTAAGTGGGTGATCTCGATGTTAACAATTGTCATTCAGTTAGGTAAGTGGGTGATCTCGATGTTAACAATAAATAATTGTCATTCAGTTAGGTAAGTGGGTGATCAAGATGCAATAAAAATTGGCAAAAAAAAATTATTAATTTTTGTAACCATAATTGTAAAATGTGTTGGTTGTTTTATTTCTTTTTTAAACTTTTTAATGCAGTTTTTCAGACAACCCACCAACCAGACTGTTATGGCTAAATATTGAAAACGTACATTTCTTTATTTTGTTTTACGTAATAGCTTTCATTACACTACAATGACTTGTTATTTTCCTTAACAAATGTACAACAAATAAATTCCTTATTTTCAAGCCCAAAAAACTTAAATCCACACGTAGCAGTAAAAAAAAACCTCATTAAATCTTTGATGAGCTGTGTTCTCGTGAGCGAGAGTTCACCAACACTATAAACAACAGGTGCACTCTACGGTTATGGCGAGCTGTCATGAACACAAATACGGTACAGCCAAAAAACAAAACCGGCTCCAATGGCGTCTTGTACAGTCCACAAGATCCCAACATAAAGAGAGAAGGAGATACGTGTGCTATAAATAGATACCGTAATATCGGCAACAAACGTATCAAGATGTTAGCTTGTTTTAACGAACGAATGAAACACTGAGATGATGTTCGGAGATTTTTTTCCCTGTCCGGCAGCAATGATAGGGGCGTGTCGAGCGTTAATTAACCTTTAACTACAAAAAATTTAGTTCGTCTTCATATATATATATATATATATATATATATATATATATATATATATATATATATATATATATATATATAAATAAATAAATAAATATATATATATATATATATATATATATATATATATATATATATATATACATATACATATACATACATATACAATATATATATATACATATATAAATATATATAAATAAATATACATAAATAAATATATATATACATTTATATATATATATATATATATATTTTATATATATATATATATATATATATATATATATATATATATATATATATATATATATATATATATATATATATGTATATATGTATATATAATATGCATATACATATACATAAATATATAAATATAAATATAAATATAAATATATATATATATATATATATATATATATATATATATATATATATATATATATATATAATATGCATATACATATACATACATATATAAATATAAATATACATATATATATATATATATATATATATATATATATATATATATATATATATATATATAATGTATATATATTATAAAACAAAAAATATATATACGTAATTATAAGCCACAATGACATAAAGAACTGTAAGCCACAATGACATAAAGAACTGTAAGCCACAATGACATAAAGAACTGCAGGCCACAATGACATAGACATAGTTAATAGAAAAATATGCCCTTTGTTCAAGACGCCAGGTGCAAACGAATATTTCACGGGACACATCTATCGTCTGCTGTAAAAATCAGGTGCAGCTACGTCAAGTCTGGAGCCAGCTTCCATGTAGGTAACAACGTCTGCCCAGTCTTGATGGTATCAGATCCAGAATGGATGAATCCACCATCCACACCGGGCAGAAAACAATGATCCCATCCACCTACTCTGACATTTACTGTCGACGGTTGTCAGTATTTATACAGCGCCCGAGTGAAGTTTGTGGGTTTGTGTTAGAGTTATGAAAACTGCATTAAAATTCCTATCAATTCTGTTTTAACTGTAACTGGTTTTTTTTTAGTATCAGAGATAGAGAAAGAGGTCTGCGCATGCTCACAACATTGTGTTGATATCTTGTCGTGTTTGAAAAACGCATTTTGAAATTTTGATGGAGAGGGAAAGAAGTCAGTCGACAACAGTTAGAAATATAAACAATTTAACGGAATAATTTTAGATGTTAAATTGAGATGTAAAGACAATGTCTGTTTAAATGTCAAGTTAAAGTAAAGATTAGCTGTTCAATTTACTCTTTCTATTTCTTTTTTTTTATAATTGCATTATTATTTACAGTCTACGACAAAATCTTCTGACAACGATTACAGTGAATTTATATTTCTTTCTGTGAGCTATTCAGGTAATGTTGCTGTTTAATGTATTTATGGTGCTGTTAAACTCAATTAAGGTCGAAACAAAGATTCACTTATCTTCAGTTTAATTTGTTTTAGTCATGATTCGACTTAACAAAGATTCACAAATCTTCTGTCCAACTTCCTTTAGCCATGGTTTAACTTAACAAAGATTCACAAATCATCAGTCCAACTTCCTTTAGCCATAGTTTAACTTAACAAAGATTCACAAATCGTCAGTCCAATTTGTTTCAGTCATGGGTTAACTTGACTTGACTTAATCCTCTTTAATCCTTCTGGAGCATAAGGCCTTGATCATAACCTTCCATTTCGTCCAGTCCCCGGCTGTTGATTTTGAAGCCTCCCAAGACATCCCTGCTGTCTTCAGTTCTTCGAGAAGACAACGTCTCCAGGTCTGTCTTGGGCGCCCTCTTTTACCTGTTTACTGGGAGCTTCACTCCAGAGCTTAACGTGTTACATTAGTTGGCCTTTCCCAGTGTGTGTCCTACCCAGCGCCACTTCCTCCTTAACCATGGCTACTTGTGTATTTAAAAACCAAAGAAATTTAAAACAAAAACACAATTTAAAAAAAAAACAATAAATAAATTATTAAAAAAAAAAACATCAGTTGAATAACGAAGGTCAAAACCCTAATAAATAGTTCATGTAAATACCGTCATCAAACGTATTTACTTAAGCAACCGTTTAAAAAAACACCGGAAACAAATTGCGTGGGTGTATAATAATAAAAAGTCATTACATCGCTCAGTCAGCTCAACTACAGCACGGAAACCGTGGAGAAAATGGCGTCTTTAGAAGCTGACACCCCAGAAGTTGTTTACATGACCCTTGATGAAAAGAAAAACTCGTTACACCTGTTCAAGGTATATTTATGGGGAAAATAACTGTATAGGTGACTTCTGTAACAAACAAAATATAGGAGGGGGGAATTATGGGTAATTTTGTAAAATAATAGGTTAATAAACTTCATAGAAAGCTTTGTTAAGTATCTATATTTTCAGTTCACAAAGAAAGTGATGTATGAACTAATTTAGCGTCCGCTTAAAATTTAACCGCTGGGAGATAGGCTATTGTTTTTTTTATTTTCGTCTTGGTGGTTCGTACAATAAAGTGTGCTGTTGTAGTTGTTTTATGTGCGGAGGTTTTATGGTGGAGGTTGAGAGTTTGGCAAGAGGATAATAGTTTGGGGGGACCACACGGGGCGAGGTGTAAGGCTCGCATGATAATGTGGGGGTAATTAGGACACGTGTTTTAATTAGCGTGGTTCTGACAATGTTTGAAGTGGTCTGTTTTAAGGTAAGTGGGTGAGGTGAGGTAGGATAATTTGTGGATGCAGTGTGTGCGGGGGAGGTGGTGTGATGGGGGTTGACCCTGGGTGGGGATGGGTTGGTGGGTCTCGGTTGGGGGAGCGGGGAGGGGGTTATATTCTTGGTGTGGTTGTCGATCTTGATGGGGTTGGGGTTGGTGAATTTCGATGTGGTTCAATAAAGGGGGGGGGGGGTGGGGGTGGTAGCAAATCTTGGTTGGGTGTTTGTGAGTCTGTGTTTGATTGAATTTGTGGGTCTGGGTTGTGGGTGGTTGGCTCTCTGGGGAAAAATTAAGTGGGCCTAGGTTGGGTATGTATTCGTCTTGGTGCGTCTGAATTTGTGGGTCTGTGCATGGGTGAGTCTAGGTAAGATGGGACAGGATGATAAATCTTTATTTCCGGTGTTTTTTTCGGACTCGTGATTCATGGAAGATATTGGGTGAAAGTGAGACATGCGCAGTCGATGAAAACATAAAAGCGACACAAAGAGTTAAAGTGTACCTACGGAAATCAAAACAACATACAGCCTGCGGTCTTCGTCTGTAAAATATGTAAACTGTATTTATTAAATACATCATAAGTAATTTACATCACGATTCAGCGTTTTTTCGAAGTCAATAGTTTGTAGAGAAGGTTACGCGTGATAGCTGCTCACGGTGTGGAAGAAAATAATGAAATATTCTTTTTTTAAATCATTAAAAACGTTTTAATAACAAGCTTTTATGTAATAATGCTCCAAAAAGTATAACATAAATTAAACATTACAATTTAAATAACTCTAAAGAAAAGCGTGGATCACTTTATTATCGATAGCATAACTTTACTAATATTTAGGAAGATACCCACGCTTTTTTATAGTTATTTAAATAGTAGTGTATCATTCATTTTCTATTACCTCACTTCGTCTGTCTGTCGTCAGTCGTCAGTCTGTCGTCAGTCTAGATCGAAACACCCAAGCGAAAAAAACGGACACTTCTAACTGACAGATACTCACCTGTCCCACACACACCTGTCTCACACTCACCTGTCCCACACACACCTATCTCACACTCACCTGTCCCACACACACCTGTCCCACACTCACCTGTCTCACACTCACCTGTTTCACACACAACTGTCTCACACTCACATATCTCACACTCACCTGTCTCACACTCACCTGTCTTACACTCAAATGTCTCACACTCACCTGTCCCACAAACACCTGTCTCACACTCACCTGTCTTACACTCACCTGTCTCACACTCACCTGTCTCACACTCACCTGTCACACTCACCTGTCTCACTCACCTGTCTCACACTCACCTGTCTCACACTCACCTGTCTCACACTCACCTGTCTCACTCTCACCTGTCTCACACTCACCTGTCTCACACTCACCTGTCAGTCCCACACTCACCTGTATCACACTCACCTGTCTCACACTCACCTGTCTCACACTCACCTGTCTCACACTCACCTGTCTCACACTCACCTGTCTCACACTCACCTGTCTCACACTCACCTGTCTCACACTCACCTGTCTCACACTCACCTGTCTCACACTCACCTGTCTCACACTCACATGTCTCACACTCACCTGTCTCACACTCACCTGTCTCACACTCACCTGTCTCACACTCACCTGTCTCACACTCACCTGTCTCACACTCACCTGTCTCACACTCACCTGTCTCACACTCACCTGTCTCACACTCACCTGTCTGTCTCACACTCACCTGTCTGTCTCACACTCACCTGTCTCACACTCACCTGTCTGTCTCACACTCACCTGTCTGTCTCACACTCACCTGTCTGTCTCACACTCACCTGTCTGTCTCACACTCACCTGTCTCACACTCACTTGTCTCACACTCACCTGTCTGTCTCACACTCACATGTCTCACACTCACCTGTCTCACACTCACCTGTCTCACACTCACCTGTCTCACACTCACCTGTCTCACACTCACCTGTCTCACACTCACCTGTCTCACACTCACCTGTCTCACACTCACCTGTCTGTCTCACACTCACATGTCTCACACTCACCTGTCTCACACTCACCTGTCTCACACTCACCTGTCTCACACTCACCTGTCTCACACTCACCTGTCTGTCTCACACTCACATGTCTCACACTCACCTGTCTCACACTCACCTGTCTCACACTCACCTGTCTCACACTCACCTGTCTCACACTCACCTGTCTCACACTCACCTGTCTGTCTCACACTCACCTGTCTCACACTCACCTGTCTCACACTCACCTGTCTCACACTCACCTGTCTCACACTCACCTGTCTCACACTCACCTGTCTCACACTCACCTGTCTGTCTCACACTCACATGTCTCACACTCACCTGTCTCACACTCACCTGTCTCACACTCACCTGTCTCACACTCACCTGTCTCACACTCACCTGTCTCACACTCACCTGTCTCACACTCACCTGTCTGACACTCACCTGTCTCACACTCACCTGTCTCACACTTACCTGTCTCACACTCACCTGTCTCACACTCACCTGTCTCACACTCACCTGTCTGTCTCACACTCACCTGTCTTACACTCACCTGTCACACACTCACCTGTCTCACACTCACCTGTCTCACACTCATCTGTCTCACTCACCTGTCTCACTCTCACCTGTCTCACACTCACCTGTCTCACACTCACCTGTCTCACACTTACCTGTCTCACACTCACCTGTCTCACACTCACCTGTCTCACACTCACCTGTCTGTCTCACACTCACCTGTCTTACACTCACCTGTCACACACTCACCTGTCTCACACTCACCTGTCTCACACTCATCTGTCTCACTCACCTGTCTCACTCTCACCTGTCTCACACTCACCTGTCTCACACTCACCTGTCTCACACTTACCTGTCTCACACTCACCTGTCTCACACTCACCTGTCTCACACTCACCTGTCTCACACTTACCTGTCTCACTCTCACCTGTCTCACTCACCTGTCTCACACTCACCTGTCTCAGAGTCACCTGTCTCACACTCACCTGTCTCACACTCACCTGTCTCACACTCTCACATGTCACACTCACCTGTCTCACACTCACCTGAATCACTCACCTGTCTCACACTCACCTGTCTCACTCACCTGTCTCACACTCACCTGTCTCACACTCTCACATGTCACACTCACCTGTCTCACACTCACCTGAATCACTCACCTGTCTCACACTCACCTGTCTCACTCACCTGTCTCACACTCACCTGTCTCACACTCACCTGAATCACTCACCTGTCTCACAGTCACACTCAACTGTCTCACACTCACCTGTCTCACACTCATCTGTCTTACACTGTCTCACTCACCTGTCTCACACTCACCTGTCTCACACTTACCTGTCTCACACTCACCTGTCTCATACTCACCTGTCTCACACTCATCTGTCTTACACTGTCTCACTCACCTGTCTCACACTCATCTGTCTCACACTTACCTGTCTCACATTCACCTGTCTCACACTCACCTGTCTCACACTCACCTGTCTCACACTCACCTGTCTCACACTCACCTGTCTCATACTCACCTGTCTCACACTCATCTGTCTTACACTGTCTCACTCACCTGTCTCACACTCATCTGTCTCACACTTACCTGTCTCACATTCACCTGTCTCACACTCACCTGTCTCACACTCACCTGTCTCACACTCACCTGTCTCACACTCATCTGTCTCACACTCACCTGTCTCACACTCACCTGTCTCACACTCACCTGTCTCACACTCATCTGTCTCACTCACCTGTCTCACACTCACCTGTCTCACACTCACCTGTCTCACACTCACCTGTCTCACACTCACCTGTCTCACTCTCACCTGTCCCACACTCACCTGTCTCACACTCACCTGTCTCACACTCACCTGTCTCACACTCACCTGTCTCACACTCACCTGTCTCACTCTCACCTGTCATACCCTCACTTGTCTCACTCACCTTTCTCACACACACCTGTCTCACACTCTCCTGTCTTACTCTCACCTGTCATATCCTCACTTGTCTCACACACACCTGTTCCACACTCACCTTCTCACACTCACCTGTCTCACAGTTACCTTCCACTGCAAGCAACGTGCCCTTTAACTTCGTGGGTCTACTCACACACGTGATTTACCCGCCCTTGATAAGCTCAGTCAATTTGACCGATAACGATCAAATATCCTCTAATATTTCCTTCCACTGTAAGGCAAAGAAACCTTATCTTTCATCTTGCTAAAAGCAATCTAATACATGTATAATTAACGAGAAATATGATACTGGAATCATGTCAAAGTCTCAAATCTTTAATTAATTTAACTAGACAAAACTTTGGAATTCTTAATGGGCTTTTTTATCTTAAGATTATTTTTTTTAAATCTCGTTAATAACTTAGGTCACCGTGAACTGTTGCTGAAATATTTTTTTTTCTTCGATGAAACTGACGTAAAAATCAGATTCCTATTTAAAAATTGTCTTGGCTCTGTTCAATTTATAAATATGATTATTAAGCTAACTTCAAGAATGATATTAAAGAAAGCATCTAAAAATTAATAATCGTATGAGTAGGTAAATACAATAGTTTTAGGTAGATGAAGTAGAACGCAGGATCATGACCGTTCGTAATGATAAAGCTAACAGTTACCATAATGAGGAACAAGTTCACCGACTTTATAAAACTTGCTAGTTATCATGTCGAGGTAATCTAAAAATAGAATAACTTTCAAATGGCTTTCTAAAAACTTGCTACTTATCCTTAGCATACATTCTAATAAACCGGGAGTTATCTCCCCTAAACTTTCTCGAATATTCTTATATTAAAAAAAAAACAAGTTATAGGCTTTTGAAAAATTCAAAGTAAAAAAGTATCTCTTCCGGTTATCGGAAATCGCTCCAAAGTTGATACGGATCTACGATTTTGATAAAATACTTATATATGAAATTTCATCAACCTAGCTGTAACGGTACTCAAGTTATCGTGTTTACAGACACACAGACACACACAGACACACACACACACATACATACGGACAAGATTGCAAAATTATGTTTTTCCGTATCAGTGAGGTGTAAAAATCCCGATTTTTTTTTTGCACGATTACAAGACTCTCTATACTTCGTATATACGAGAAAGTAAAAATGGCAAGTTACAAGGTCTAGAGTCTAGACACTTTAATTTTTATAAAAATCAAGGTACTATGGGCGACATTCTAAAAATAGCATGGCAAGAAATTTAAAATGGAAAGCCACCTTTTTGAGACCCGAACTCTATTCAAGTTTACATTGTGGATCGAGGTGCCTCAACGTAAAGGATTCGAACCCAAGACTAACAGCTTCAAGCACTGACCACTCTATACTCAAACACTCGGTGTTCAGAAGAGGTCGTCACAAGCCATAGTCAAGACGCCAGAGTCAGGGAGTCGGAGTCACTCATTCAGAGTCACAAGTCATGGAGTTGGAGTCACTCATTCAGTGTCAAAGAAACAAAGACGCTTATCTGAAGTCATAGAGCTAGTAGTAATACATGAGTCTCTCAGCCAAGGGTTGAAACTGTTATGTTAATTAGAGTCTATGGTAAAATTGTATGGCTGTCGTCACGAAAATATCAACCAACTTTGACTCGTATCAATAATAAAGTGCATTGGTTTATGTGAAATGTCAATGTATGTGAAAACAATTAAACGATGATTAGATATGGTGATATGGTGTATACAGGTTGAAGCTATTAGAAAAATAGGAAAAGCACAAAGGTAAGGTTTGTAAAATTTAGACTTAATACATTGTTCACAACACAAAGAAAAGATGGGTTACCATTGGGGACAATTGGGTAACCACTGGGGACATTGGGTTACCATCAGGGACAGTTTGGTTACCACTGGGGACAACTGGGTTACCACTGGGGACAACTTGGTTACCACTGGGGACAGTTGGGTACCACTGGGGATATATGGATTACCACTATTACGGACAGGTAGAGAAACACTAACCAAGAAAGAATTACAAGTTCTTTTATGATCAAACTAACCACTACTTTAACATTGTCTAAATTAAATGAGAAAATCAACTGCAAAGACGTAGATTTTGTGACAAACTATACATCAACATATCGTATTTTTCTCACAGTATATCTATCAGGGTTATAATGATTAATGTGTACTAAAGGATATGACATTTGATTGGTGCTGGAATTACGGTCAAGGTTGAGGGTTTGGGAATCGATACCATAAAAATACAATCTTCAATACATAATACACAAAAACTAAAACAACCAACCTAACAAAAACTAACGCAGCCAACCAACTACAAACATAGTCAATAAAATAAAAGCTAACATTACAAAATAATTAATGGCTATATTAAACGAAAAGAAAAAAAAAACTTCCACAAACTAATTCTTTACTTTGGTTTAAGAATTACAGTTTCATACCCTGCCATCACTACCTGTGGTTGAAGTACCACGCGCGCACCTGCCCAGACCTAACCCAAGTTTACATCTGCTGTATAGAGTAGCGGCCAAGTTTACGCAGAAATTCATTCAATCAATAACGCCATCTTTAGAAGCGCGCACTTGCCTTTGTTATAACTCGCAAAGTTGAAAGCTGGAGATAGATCGGTTTGACTGATTCTTAGAGTGGGTACCACTTTACAAGATGGGTTCGAGATTATTTTTTTCTATGTTTAGTTGATTTTTTTTATAAACGAAAGCTGTGATAGTTTAGAGATTAAGGTATTTGACTTTCAAGATTTTTGCTGCACAAAAAAAAGTATTAAACACGATTTGACAATGCTGTTTTTCGTTTGTTGTTAGAGTTTTAGTAAACGACGCGTCTTTAAAAAAAGGTAAGTAAATAGACACACACAGGCACACACACACACACTCATGCACTACGCTATACTCGCGCGCGCATACAAACACATGCGCACAAACACATACAAATTCACACTCACACACAAACACGTATACACATTTATGTACACTCGCATACACACACTCTCTTCCTGGAGCACACACAAACTCTCACCCACACACAGACGCACTCACAGACACACACACACACATACACTCCTTCTCTCACACATTCACCAATACACCAACACACAAACACACACAAGTAAATGATCTATTATCGGGTTCTCTCAAGCTTAAAGCGAACATCGCTAGCTTAAGTGGCTTAAATAACAGGCAACAAAAAAAAAACAATTTTATCTATTAAAATACATTTTTTGTTTCGCTGCCTTTCTGCGTTTAACAGCGGGCTCCAAGCATTAGCACCGTAATCGAAAATCGTAAAAGCGTTGTTCATGCAATAAGACATAATGGGCTTTTAAATTTTTAGGAGAGTTGCGTAATGATGCTAGACTGGGGTGTTGAACATTACGATTTTTTTTTTGGCGTATCGTGATCTGGATTTGATTTTTGGATCAACAACAACCTCCTCACCTCAACAGTTTCTTTCAGGCATCTCTTCAACCATCTTTCCGCTCCCCCCCCCCCTACCCGAACGAAATTAAATTTATATAGAAAATATATACTTTTACCAATGTCTGCCCTCCCCCCCCCCCCCATCACTTAAAATTTAGTCAGACCCCCCCCCCCACCAACACAAAAATTTCAAATACCCCCCCCCCTTCCCTGGAAAAAAGTCTAAAAGAAACACTATATGATTTTGATTTTATATTTATTTATATACCTGCAATACATGCTTTAGATGCGTAGCAAAGGCTACGCAAATGTCAAATAAAACGATAACATTAGCGCAAACGAAAACACTTTAACGGAATACGGAATAAACGAAGCTCACAAACCACGTTCTGCTCAAGACAAAAATCGTGTCGAAAAAAATAGCGATGGCTCTGCTATCCTTATAGGTTGCCGACAACAGCATAGCTAGCCTGTCGTTACCTGTGTAATATCTAGACCAGTATAGCTAAACGGCCCTCAGCTGTAATCTCTGTAACTGACGTCACGCTTTTTTTGAAGATTTTTACCTCCAACCTCCTCTCCGTCACACATCGTCACAAAAATCCAGCCCCCCTCCCAAAAAGACGTCACACCTCATCCAACAACCACCCCCCCCCCCCCTGCCTATAAGTTGCAGTTGAGTTTTTCTTTTAAAATACGGTACTTTTCCGAAATCTCGTCTGAACTCTGTCAACATAGAGTATTTTAATCAATTCCTATTAGGCCTACCTACAATTTATTAAAACAAGTTTTCTAAAATTGGTTTTCTAACATTGTTTTTTATAATGCGAAAGTGTGACGTCACACCATCTGAACCCTCCCCCTCCCCCTCATCACACACAGTCTCAAACTTCGGAACCCCCTCCCTCCCCCCACTACGAGTGTGACGTCAATTATGGACGACCCCTAGACATAGTTAAATATTTTTTTCTCTAAAGACTAATTAAATATCTAATTAGTTTAAAATTAAATTAATGCATTAGAAGTGGGTCAAAATTAAGTAAAATAATCTGACCACAGACAAACATTTTGCCCTATGTAAAAGCTTGTCGAAGTAGAATTTTGTTTTATAAATACAAAGTCTGACAGCCGTCAATTTTACATAACCTCCTTACCCCCACCACAAAAACCAAATTACTCAAATGTAAAAAAAAAAAAAAAAAAAAAAAAAAAAAAAAAAAAAACCTTTTCGTTACAAGGATGAGGTCATATAATCAAGGTTAATTGCGTAAAATTACTTCTAAGCTGTCTGTGGGCTGAAATTATAGGACTAATACTCAGCCTACTCTCGACAGCATTTTAATTTGGCTTGGATGAACTTGAGACTTCAAAAGGAAAGTTATCGGTGGCGTGATAAAAACACCGGAAAGTCTGGCTGGCTAAAAATAGAAATGGGGAATTTCCACTAGACCATCACTGAGATGAGATAGTGTTGTACTAGGTCCTTCAGTAGAGATGTAATTTGGTGCAAGAAATGGGGTTAGAATGTTGAGGACTATGGATTTGTTTTTTTAATCGTACTTTATAAAATTTCAAAAAGTTGTGTTTTTTTCTTCACAAAACGTAGACAGATTCGGTTGGACGGACAAAGTTAAACCTTAGAGATAGCTGTTTTCTAAAACACATACAAATATAAATTAGTGAAGCTGAACAGCATACAGCGTGGAAGTACGTGCTTAGATAACGAAGGTCATGACCATCAAGTACAACATAACGATAAATAATCGAACATTGGAGGGGGTTCCATTTTTTTAAGTACCTTTGCACCATCCTGTCTGATGAAGTAACGAAACAAAAAACACTTGTAAAAAGTGCCAAAATAACCCATAGTATTTAGATAATTATGAAGCATATGGTGATACAATAAGATTTATCTAGGCAAAAGATTAAAATGTTGCGGTCACTGGTCATCTCTGTCTTCATGTATGGATGCAAGACGGAACCTCAATCCATATCTCACTAGACGAATCCAGACTTTAATAAACCGGGAGTGATCTCCCCTAAACTTTCTCGAATATTCTTATATAAAATAACAGGGGATGGGAACTCGGGCTATAGACATGATTTTTAATCCATTTTAAATACTTAAAGTTTTAAAAATAGAATAAAATCTCGTAGACAGATTAATTGCACACCAAGTGAATGCCAAATAAAAATGCGTATAATAGTGCGCAATATTATTAGTACTTTAAAAATTTACATTAGTTTTTTGAGAAATCGGAAGTAGCGTAAATTACTACTTCCAGTCAACGGAAATTACTTACATGTGAAATTTCATTTATCTATCTGAAATAGTACTTATAGGCTTTTGAAAAATTCAAAGTAGGAAAAGTACCACTTCCGGTTATCGGAAATCGCTCAAAAGTTTATACGGATCTACGATTTTGATAAAATACTTATATATGAAATTTCATCAGCCTAGCTGTAACGGTACTCAAGTTATCGTGTTTACACACGGACAGACAGACAGACACACACACACACACACACAGACACACAGACATACGGACAAGATTGCAAAATTATGTTTTTCCGTATCAGTGAGGTGTAAAACGTCGAGATTTGTAAAAATCTCGATTTTTTTTTTTTTGCACGATTACAAGACTTTCTCTATACTTCGTATATACGAGAAAGTAAAAAATGAGATGCTTACGAAGACTTTTAACGCTCTTATACACAGATCACATAACAAACGAGGAGGTTGTTGAAAGAATAACTTATGTGGTTGGCCTTTTTTGAAAACCTACTGTATTGCCTAAAGAAACTCAGGAGCCTAAGACCTATCAAAGACAATCATAGGGGGGGGGGGGGGTGCGGCGCGTTTAGGGAGGTGACGAAGACATAGGCGACAAAAGATTGTAGACATCCAAAAAACAGGACGGGGGTTCCTGTTAAAGAACTACTTCAATCAATAGAAAACCGATAAAGATGGTCAACACATATGAAAAAGTACTGTGATGCCCCATTAACCCCCACTCCGGGGGGCAGGGAAAGTTCAGGACTGATTGATTGATTGGTTCAAAACTGAACATTCAAAACTCTATATAAATATCTCCAAAATAAAATCGGGCGTCTACATCCACATACCCCCTGATTCCTTCTGCCAAATAAATTATCATATATATATATATATATATATATATATATATATATATATATATATATATATATATGTGTGTGTGTGTGTGTGTATGTATATATATATATGTATATATATACATATATATATATATATATATATATATATATATATATATATATATATATATATATATATATATATATATATATATATATATATATATATATATGTGTGTGTGTGTGTGTGTGTGTATGTGTGTGTTTGTGTTTGTGAGTGAGAGTGCGTGTGTGGCGTGGGTGGGTGTTAATGTTTGCGCGTTCGGTGTGTGCGTTTGCGTTTACGTGTGTATTTGGGTACATGCATTCCCACTTTCGTAAATATATAACCTAAGAGAATCGTCTGAAAACTGATACAGTTAAATGAATGTACCGTTTGAAATAAAACTGGATGAAATGAAATTGGTGTTCTGCCTAATGATCGATCACCCCTTTGATCGATTTTTAAAATTCAAGTGTTTTCATGCCGCCATTGTGTGCCGCGGTGTCACGGAGAGGCGGATCACTTGACGTGATCCCTGGACGTGATCAAGTAGCCACGGCGGAGAGCGGTGATGAGGAAGCAGGTCAATGATGCGTGACTACCCCGGCGAGGGGGTCCCACAAGGGCGTCCGCAGTGGGGTGGAGGGGGGCGGCAATGATTGGCTGAAATATTTCGTCACGCGCTGTCTGTCAACTGATTCTTCAAAGCCGTAAATCCTGGCCACTTATGGTGGCATATCGATTTGATTTCAATTTGTATCGTTTTATTGATCCGCTGGGCTAAAGGATAAAAAATGTTGATATTTTTATTCAAATTCTTTATGTTCTTGAATCGGATTTCTTTTCAGACACCTTAAACTTTAAGATAACATTTCTTCTTTGTTATCATCATTTCCCGTTCGTGCCCAAAACACATGGGGAAGATGAAATAGAGTTCATCTGCTTCAGAGACCTCGGCATATGAAGGGATATGTGGTCTGCACTACGCCCAGCCGCCTTTGTTTCCCTAACGTAAGTTAGGTACCCATCAGAGCTGGATGGACTCAGGGACGTTCCATTGATTTGAAACTGGATTCGAACTCGAGACTCTCGGGTTAGCAGTCTAGCTCTCTACCGCTACTCATTTGTTACGCTAAACGTTATTGTTTAGTTGTTGAGAAAAAAATGTTCGTGCGCATGCTCAGATAGAGCTTACTGCGCAGTTGATTTGATATTTTGGTTTAGTGTTAATTCAGTGGTTCTAAAACTTTTTGAAGGTACCGAACCCTACCAGTTTCATATGCGCATTCAACCCTTTAATAGTTCTAGTGTCCGCACTGAAAAAATCCGATCATGAATCATATGAGCTGGTTGTTTTGATATTGAGATTGACTCACCGAACCCCTGGGGTTCGATCGAACCCAGTTTGAGAACCACTACTCTAATGTATCATATTTACAACAATGAAGAAGAAGAAATTAGATTGTTAGATGTTTGGAAAGTTTAAAAAATATAATTAGATAAAATTATGTTGTAAACATAACTGATACTCAAAGGAGCATTTCTTTAAGTAATTAATATATTGTTATACCTGAATGCTATTGTTTATTACTTTATTTTACTGATTTTTGTCTTCATTTTTCTGTATTTCCACTATGTTATAATTGCATATCAAATCGCATGCCTGTTTTTTTTAAATATCTAAAACTTAGTGTTTCACTCCTTCCTTGTACTATCATACACTTGATCTAATATTATCTGTATAACGGATGCTTAAACTATTAAGAAACTAACCCCTCTGCTAGCTACTTAGCATTATCTAACTACCTGAAGTTTATATTCATTCAGAAACTAATACGTCTGCTAGCTACTAAGTATTATCTAACTACCTGATGTTTCTATTCATTAACTAACACCAGCATTTCATTCAGGCGTCTTAGAATTAGAATTTAGAATCATTAATATTCAGCCACATGCATTTAGCCTAGTTCTCAGGCTTCTACCAACAACAACAAAAAATGGGAGCACTATTGAAGAAACCACTGTAAGCATGTTATTTTTTAACGACATTAAACTGTCAATTTTTGAAACGGCTGATTGTCTCATTAGTTTTAAATGTTGCTGTTGTTTGTACGTTTCTAAACGATTTTAACGCCGGCTGTTGCTTTATTGTGAAATGGCAATTGGGTGAAAACTCAGGGATGAAATAAAAGAGATAAAAATAATTGGTTAACTTCATTACGAATTTAGCTCGTGCCATGGTGAACTTTTGTCACTTAAGGTCTGTAAAGTGTTGTCATCAGCTTTTACTTCACTTGACCTCTCCGTCTGCTTATCGTCTGCAACTTGCTATAATTTTTTTTTCCACACACGTCTACACCTAATTGGTGTGTTTATTTTTGGAAGATTTTCCGATGACAATGCATTTGGACATACATTTTTAATTCACCGATGTATATGTAATTTTATTTAATTTTTAAAAATGAGATAGTAAAAATGTTATATTACAAAGATAGACGATGGTTGAATGATGAGTTGCTTTCAAAATACGAATGTTTAAAACTCTTAAATTTTTCTGTTGTTTTTTTTTAAAGAGGACACCTCTTCATGCGTTAAGGGATTTTTTTATGGGAATATTTTCGAAACTATCATTACTAGACAATATTCATACGTTGCATAAATACGACTATATCATACATTTATTTTCTGATTTAAATCAACTACTTTTCACGGAGACATGTGAAGATTGACAAATAGAAAGAAAATTAAATGATTATCCTACAAAGATACTCTACTGGAACATTGAAAAGCTATACTACCTCTACTTATTACAATACTAAGTTAATGATATGAAAACATTTTAACTCTTAATATTAACAAGCTTTTATATTTTAGCTCCATAAGTAGACTGGATAGTCAAGAGACAAACAATTTTAGAGCATAAGATAAAGAAATGAAATTTCCCTTTTATTACTTTCTCGTATATACGTAGTATAGAGAAAGTATTGTAATCGTGCAAAAAAAAAAATCGAGATTTTTACAAATCTCGACGTTTTACACCTCACTGATACGGAAAAACATAATTTTGCAATCTTGTCCGTATGTCTGTGTGTGTGTGTGTCTGTCTGTCTGTCTGTCTGTCCGTGTGTAAACACGATAACTTGAGTACCGTTACAGCTAGGTGGATGAAATTTCATATATAAGTATTTTATCAAAATCGTAGATCCTTATCAACTTTTGAGCGATTTCCGATAACCGGAAGTGGTACTTTTCCTACTTTGAATTTTTCAAAAGCCTATAACTTGAGTACTATTTCAGATAGATAAATGAAATTTCACATGTAAGTAAAAGATCTAATTCTCTACCTTCTGTTAAATTTTGAGTAATTTCCGTTGACTGGAAGTAGTAATTTACGCTACTTCCGATTTCTCAAAAAACTAATGTAAATTTTTAAAGTACTAATAATATTGCGCACTATTATACGCGTTTTTATTCGGCGTTTGCTTGGTGCGCAATGTTTTTTTTATGAGATTCTATTCTATTTTTAAAAGTTTAAGTATTTAAAATGGATTAAAAATCATAACTATATCCCCAGTTACCATCCCCTGTTGTTTTATATAAGAATATTCGAGAAAGTTTAGGGGAGATCACTACCGGTTTATTTTTCCTGCATTTTTACTTTCTCGTATATACGTAGTATAGAGAAAGTATTGTAATCGTGCAAAAAAAAATCGAGATTTTTACAAATCTCGGCGTTTTACACCTCACTGATACGGAAAAACATAATTTTGCAATCTTGTCCGTATGTCTGTGTGTGTGTGTGTGTGTGTCTGTGTGTCCGTGTGTAAACACGATAACTTGAGTACCGTTACTGCTAGGTTGATGAAATTTCATATATAAGTATTTTATCAAAATCGTAGATCCGTTTCAACTTTTGAGCGATTTCCGATAACCGGAAGTGGTACTTTTTCTACTTTGAATTTTTCAAAAGCCTATAACTTGAGTACTATTTCAGATAGATAAATGAAATTTCACATGTAAGTAAAAGATCTAATTCTCTACCTTCTGTTAAATTTTGAGTAACTTCCGTTGACCGGAAGTAGTAATTTACGCTACTTCCGATTTCTCAAAAAACTAATGTAAATTTTAAAAGTACTAATAATATTGCGCACTATTATGCGCTTTTTACTTTCTCGTATATACGTAGTATAGAGAAAGTATTGTAATCGTGCACAAAAAAAAAACGAGATTTTAAAAAAAATAAATCTCGACGTTTTACACCTCACTGATACGGAAAAACATAATTTTGCAATCTTGTCCGTATGTCTGTGTGTGTGTGTGTGTGTGTGTGTGTCTGTGTGTCTGTGTGTCTGTGTGTAAACACGATAACTTGAGTATCGTTACAGCTAGGTTGATGAAATTTCATATATAAGTATTATATCAAAATCGTAGATCCGTTTCAACTTTTGAGCGATTTCCGACAACCGGAAGTGGTACTTTTTCTACTTTGAATTTTTCAAAAGCCTATAACTTGAGTACTATTTCAGATAGATAAATGAAATTTCACATGTAAGTAAAAGATCTAATTCTCTACCTTCTGTTAAATTTTGAGTAATTTCCGTTGACCGGAAGTAGTAATTTACGCTACTTCCGATTTCTCAAAAAACTAATGTAAATTTTTAAAGTACAAATAATATTGCGCACTATTATGCACATTTTGTTTTGGCGTTTGTTTGGTGCGCAATGTTTTTTTCTATGAGATTCTATTCTATTTTTAAAAGTTTAAGTAATTAAAAATCATGTCTACATTCCAAGTTATATAAGAATATTCGAGAAAGTTTAGGGGAGATCACTCCCGGTTTATTTATTTCGCGTTCACTTGGTGTGAAATTAATTTGTCTACGAGATTTTATTCTATTTTTAAAACTTTAAGTATTTAAAATGGATTAAAAATCATGTCTATAGCCCGAGTTCCCATCCCCTGTTATTTTATATAAGAATATTCGAGAAAGTTTAGGGGAGATCACTCCCGGTTTATTTTTTCTTTCCTTCAATCAAACATTGTTCGTCTGGTGTTTGATTTAATTTGTGAGCAGACGGTTATTTTAATGCTGATGGAGTGAGTTCAGTGTGTGTTATGTTAAATGTTGTTTGGCCTGTAGGTTGGGTAATGTTAGGTTTTATACAGCTGTACTGGGTGATTAGGTGTGTTAAGTTTCGATGGGTGGTGTGTAAGGTGCGCGTTAGATTGTGCGTTAGTGTTTGAGAAGATATGTTTGATGATGTTAGGTGATGTGTTAAATGATGCGCGGTAGATTTTGATGTAGGCTGTTTATAAAACAAACCTTCTACGGTTCGAATAAAATCTTTGTAAGATCTTTAAAGGGTCTACAAGAAGCCGATTTTTTTTTATGTTCGCGCGGCATGCTGACAAAATAAGTAAAACTCCTGGGCAAAGCTAAAAGAGAATATTATTAGTTTTAAAAACACAAATAAGAGAATATTATTAGTTTTAAAAACACAAATAATTGTCAATAGGACCTCTTGCTATACACGGGGCTGAAAACGTTTATACTAATTAAACTAGTAAGCCTGTCTGTATGTCTGTATGTCTGTCTGTGTGTTTGCTTGTCTGCCTGCCTACCTGCCTACCTGTATATCTGTCTGTCTGTCTGTCTGTCTGTCTGTCTGTCTGTCTGTCTGTCTGTCTGTCTGTCTGTCTGTCTGTCTGTCTGTCTGTCTGTCTGTCTGTCTGTCTGTCTGTCTGTCTGTCTGTCTGTCTGTCTGTCTGTCTGTCTGTCTGTCTGTCTGTCTGTCTGTCTGTCTGTCTGTCTGTCTGTCTGTCTGTCTGTCTGTCTGTCTGTCTGTCTGTCTGTCTGTCTGTCTGTCTGTCTGTCTGTCTGTCTGTCTGTCTGTCTGTCTGTCTGTCTGTCTGTCTGTCTGTCTGTCTGTCTGTCTGTCTGTCTGTCTGTCTGTCTGTCTGTCTGTCTGTCTGTCTGTCTGTCTGTCTGTCTGTCTGTCTGTCTGTCTGTCTGTCTGTCTGTCTGTCTGTCTGTCTGTCTGTCTGTCTGTCTGTCTGTCTGTCTGTCTGTCTGTCTGTCTGTCTGTCTGTCTCTCTGTCTCTCTGTCTGTCTGTCTGTCTGTCTGTCTGTCTGTCCGTCCGTCCGTCCGTCCGTCCGGCCGTCTGTCCGTCTGTCCGTCTGTCCGTCTGTCCGTCGGTCCGTCTGTCCGTCTGTCTGTCTGTCTGTCTGTCTCTCCGTCCACCTGTCCGTCCGTCTGTCTGTCTGTCTTACCGTACGCCTGTCCGTCTGTCCGTCCGTCCGTTGGCCTGTCTGTCTGACTGTCTGTCTGACTAATAAGAGAAATCTACGTCTATCTAAAACGTTGCAGCGATGTCAAATAAAAGATTTGTTGTCACGTTTTATTGGCATTTACTTTTAAGACCGCTACTGTGTGATGCGGGGAGTGGGGGGGGGGGGAGTGGGGGGGGAGACATGACTAGATTGATGTGGGAGGAGTAAACATGTGGTAGTGAAAAGGGGCGGGGATGTGGGGGGGGGGGCTATAAAATTATTGATATATTTTCACCATGTTTCCCATGGAATTTCTAGACAGCTGACAAAATTTGACGGATCGGATTCAATGGACTCGACTGTGTGCGTGCTATAAATAGACAAACACTTGCGTCGTTTTGTCTGACAAGTTGACAAGTGGATCTACAGACTGTGACGTCAGTGTCAAGATTTTTTTATGTTTTTTTTTTTTTTTAAAACGGAAACGTGTTGAACTGTAAATAATATTAAAGATAAAACTTCGGGGCTTTGCAAGTTTTAATACTTTCAACATTATATCATAATCGATTGATTGGAATCGATATTAATCCAGCCTCCATAAGTCAGTATTTTTTTTTCTTATGAGAGTGAGAGAGAATTAATAGATACTTATATTAAGATTAATATTGTGTTATAAGGTAGTAGAGATCTAGACTGCTACACCGAAGGTCGCGAGTTCGGATCTACGTCCGGACTAGCGACTTCAAGATGTACCTATATCTTCCAAGCTCTGATGTGTACCTGGCTCACCTAAGGGAATGTAAAGGCGGCTTATATATATATATATATATATATATATATATATATATATATATATATATATATATATGAATGACACTGTCTGAAAACATTCCACGGGAAAGATAATTTTCTTCAGCAGCGCTTAACATAAGTATATATAATAAAAGTAAAATGACAATGAAGGAATCAGCTGATGATAAAAACTGTTATTATAATCTCTTGTCTAAAACAGGCAAGCGAAACAAGTAGTGACAGAGACCAGTTTTACATAAATATAGCTAAAACGGTTACCATGGAAACCAAGGACACACCTAGAAATACCAGGTTATCATTCTAGTGGCTCGAGAATTATCTTAATGATGTGTTCTGAATGATTCTTTCAATGGCAATCAAAATCCACTCGTAATACTTGTTTCGTTAAAAAATTAACCCAGAAAGAAAAAAAACTCACAACAAAACAACACAACAATTTTTTCAAGAAAACACAGAGCACGAAAAAAAAGGGAGCTAATCATATTATACCGACATCGGTTATTTACCTTTTTCCGTTGCCCCCAGTTTAATTGCATTCTATTTGTTTTTAATTAGAAGCTGGAGTTGCCATGTTGTCCTAACAATTCATCGCTTTCTCCCGTTTTTCGAGCGGCTTGATGAAAAACATGCCTCTCCCAATAAAGCAGCCATTGATCTCTAAAAGAGCCTGTGTTGTGATAATTTCGCTCTCGGCTTCAAGCAAATTGGGATGTGAAGGACGCGCCTTTTATCACCGGTTTGTACACAATTTTTCACATAAAAGCCAATGTGTGCGGCTATGTTGTCTGTGTAAACTGTCTTTCACTTCACTACTTGATTTACACGATATATATATATATATATATATATATATATATATATATATATATATATATATATATATATATATATATATATATATATATATATATGTATATATATATATATATGTATATATATATATATATATATATATATATATATATATATATATATATATAATCCATATATTTATAGTGAGAGAGATGATTAAAAGTGTTATTGCGCTTGTGTGGGCATATGTGTGTGCGTGTGTTGGTGTATGAGTGAGCATTCGTCAGCGTATGTGTGATTATGTTAGCACGATCGTTCACTTAGTGTGTACGTGTGTGGGTGGGTGTGTTGACGTGTGTACGCTTATTAATGTGTGCGCGTATGCGTGTTTGATTGAGCGTGTGTTCCTGCCTGTGTTTTTGTGTGCACGTCTGTGTTTGTATGTGCACGTCTGTGTTTCTGTTTGTGTGTGCCTGTGTTTCTGTTTGTGTGTTTGTGCCTGTGTTTGTATGTGCACGTCTGCGTTTCTGTTTGTGTGTGCCTGTGTTTCTGTTTGTTTGTTCGTGCCTGTGTTTGTATGTGCACGTCTGCGTTTCTTTTTGTGTGTGCCTGTGTTTCTGTTTGTTTGTTCGTGCCTGTGTTTGTATGTGCACGTCTGCGTTTCTTTTTGTATGTGCCTGTGTTTGTATGTGCACGTCTGCGTTTCTTTTTGTATGTGCGTGCCTCTGTTCCCGTGTGTGTGTGCGTGTGCATCATTTTTCTAACATGTACCTTCTATATTTTCCCCACAGGTTAAGCTGACCTTTCCACCTCAACCCATGACCTAGCGTAATCTAGTCATGTCTCAGTACCAGCAGTCATTTCAAGCAAACATTTTAAATTTGTACTCTACCTGTACTCATATTTTTAAGCTCTACATCTATCCTTTCGTGGTATTCTAAATTACTCTAATTTCCATCCAACAGATTTTCCTACTTCAGTGATACCCTGATGAAAATTACAGCTTTGACGAAGCAGCTCACTATTAATTTATAAAAAGCTTTTTTTAATTTATTTTATTTTATTTTATTTTTATTTTTTTATTTTTTGCTGAACATTATTTTTTATACATCATTTTTTTCCAATTTTTAAACTGCTACTTCGGTACATTTCTTGTAATAAACATTCGAAGTGTCAAAAATTTTCTCATTTATTTTTTTTTCAAACGGAAATCCCCCGGAAATGTAGGTCATAAATCACTGCGTTGAAAGTTCAGTGTAGCGTGGCCAATCTTTCCGCTCCGGTAAATTCTTTTCTTCCCGGTGCCAGCCTAGGTTTCGCCAATTACCAATAGAGTTGTTCCTGGCTTCCTGGGCCTATATTAAAAGAAATAATGTACTCAACATACAGCATCGAGAGACAATTTATAAAGAAATAGTGAACTCAGTATAAAGCACAGATTGTACTCTAAGGACACATTAAACTAAAACTGAATTGTTAAATTCGTATTTAGCTTTTTAAAAAATTGTTAAAAATTGTTATTTTTTAATGTCGATTTTTTTTAAAATCTATAAATCCAATTGAGTTTACAGTGTTCAATATATATATATATATATATATATATATATATATATATATATATATATATATATATATATATATATATAACAGTTTTCATAAAAATATACAGAAGCTAATATAATGACATTGAAGGATTGATGAAACCATACAATGGAATACATCAAGGTGGGCGTGGTTTTAATTATCTTTAACTCTAATTTGATTTTAAGACAATTACATTTTGTTAGGCATAGACTCCCCTTTAATATTAAATTTAGTAATCTGATTATCATCGAAGAAATTTTTTATTTTTATGTCTGATCTTCATCAAGGAATGCTTTTGTATTTACACTTAGAGCTTGTTTTCATGTATTAGTGATGTGAAGAATAATATCTGGACCACTCGGCGTGGTCGGGTCGGTAAAGCTCATGGTTGCTAAACCGAAAAGTCTCGAGTTCGAATCCTAGTCAAGATGAGGCTCGTTAGCTAAGGACAGCAACTCTTCTATCAAAGTCCAAAATCAATCAACTGCTGCCTTGTAGTTTGTTCTTGGTTGGACAAAAGCTATGGAAGCTAATCCAAAAAAAAAAGCAGGCTGAAATCGGAGTCAACGGCCTATATGGCGCATAACAAGTTGACACGTATTACAGAATTGTGTTGGAGGGGATAACTTTCAACACTAGAATTAAGAACGAAGAAAAAAAAAGTACAAAGTAAAATAATCTCCATAGAACAGAGCGCTTAATCATTACCGCGAACATTATTATGTACTGTACTGGTTACCTTTTAGGTTTTGTATGTTTATTTATCTCATCATGTTTTGTCCAAATTAGCTTTATTACTAGTTTATTCTCCGTATTTCTTTACTTAAAGATCAGAATATTTAGGAAAATGTCATCATAATAATAAGGGTTTGGCTTGGTCGGGTCGGTAACGGTAACATGGTTGCCTAACCAAAAAGTCCAGAGTTCGAACCTCGAGAGGAGGCTTGATAACTGAGGACAGCAACCGATCTAGGAGATAAAACTTCAAAATAAAAAAATTAAAATAATAACCTGGTACCTTATAATGGTGCGCGGACCTTTGACCATAGGGGCTTTGATCATAGGGGCTTTGACCACAGCGGGGCTTTGACCATAGTGGTTTGACCACAGGTGTTTTCTCAGCGTAGGGTCTTTGATCACAGGTGGTTTGTCAACGGGTGTTTGATCACAAGCGCGGTGTCCGGCTTTGACTACAGGTGTTTTGTCCATGTAGAGTCTTCGACCACAGGTGGTTTGTCCAATGCTGGCGTTTGATAACAAGCGCTTTGTCCATAAATTCATCATGTATAAATACAAGTCATCTAAACCATAGAAGTATTACTTGTTTGACTATCCCGTGGCGTGTTTTTTTTATCCTTTGTTATCCTTTATATTTATGTATTTTCAAGTATATCTACATTATTTATTTGTGAAACTTGTTATATGTCGCATTATGTGTGTTCCATTTATATTTAAAATACATTCTGAGGCCAGCACCAGCCTTGTGTGGAGACTAAAATATTGTTCTTTAATTTTTTAAAGTACATGTTAATTTCTATTAATAGACTCTCGGAAAACCTGTATAAAGGCGTATTAATTGTATCACAAATTTAAATCAAATAGCAATTAATAATTTCTATTTTAAAATTTATATATTATGGTTAACCACCTCTGTGGTCAAAGCCCATGTGTGGTCAAAGCCCCGATGTGGACAAAGCCCCTATGGTCAAAACCCCTATGGTCAAACCCCTTATGATCAAAGCACCTAGGACCCTTATAATTTGGTATTAGATCGACAAAGGAACTAAATCCAAATAGAAAAGCAGGCAGAGATAAAAAAAAATGGGCAAAAAAAAATTACAACGTATTAATCCAAAACCTCACTTAGATAATATCCCGCATACCGAACGGATTACAACAAACATGATTTCAAGCATCATAGTTCAATAAATCTACTCTAGCCAAAAATAGATCTTCAAAAAATACTTTTTTTTTTACCGAAAACTGAATCAACGTTTTTAGTAAGAATTTAAATTACAGCAAAACTAGTTGTGTGTGAAATCTAAGCTCTTTTGGTGTGAAACTCATCCTTTTAAAAGTTACAAAGCACACCCCGTTGCTAGCTGATGCACATGGCTAAATATTTTAATCTCAGGACTTTGCTGCAGTATTAGTTTTATAAAAACCCGTTCTTATAATATTTCCTTCAAGGGCGGTAAGTCGGCGTGAGATGGCGTGGCAAATCCTTTCAAAACTCCGTCCACAATCTCTTTTTTTCTCGGCTAGTCTCGCGTTAAAAAATCGGATTAATTACCATAGCTTTAGCAACGAAATAAAATTACCAACATTAATCACTGCGGTATTTTACACTGAAACAAGATGAAAACCAAAATAAAGTAAATTATTTTGCTTAGAGATTAATATGACCTCATGTTTTTGTGCACAGGAAGTGAACTACAGCTTAATAGTTCCTGGGGTGATTTTCCAAAGCTGCTGTTTAATATTAAAAGACTTTTGCACTTAGGTGTGACATTTCAAACATCACATGATTTGTACCTGTGTATGACGTATGCGTCTTGCACCCAGCTTAAGCGATTAGCGCAGCCCAACTACCAAATCGCCGATAATCCACGTGGGTTATGGAGGATTATCTTAAAATAAGCATAGAAAAGGATTATAAAGAGTCATGTAATGCCGTGGCTTAAAGTCTGAAGGTGTGATTTTAACTCTCCAGTAGTGCTGATGAAGTCATTTGGTTTTAACGGATGAGAAAAAAATATTTTAACGGAGACGTTAATTCATGTTTTTTTTTACGTTTGTGGGGATATGAGGCTGGGATAGCTGCAAGAATTACTCACACAGAAATCAGCACACACACACACACACACACAAACACACACACACACACACACACACACATATATACACATAAACACGTACACAGAAACAAACACACACACACGCACACACACAAACACACACACACAAACACACACACACAAACGTCATCATTTGGCCGTCGTATTTTTGGCTATAGTCCATTCGAGCAGTCAATCGACCGTGTTAATTAAAAAAAAAATGTCAACAGCGTATTTCAATGTCGTCTACGATGCCATTGATTTCAATAAACCCAGACAGAACTATAAACTTAGCCCTAATCCAATTCTCCATCCTGACAATATCTATTGTCAATATGCGAACGGTGCTGTTTTTGGAGAAAGGAAAGCTAGGATTATGTGTAGCCTATATATATATATATATATATATATATATATATATATATATATATATATATATATATATATATATATATATATATATATATATATATATATATATATATATATATATATATATATATATATATATAATTTATATATAATTTATGAGTTAAAAAATTACTATTGAAAGTGTTGGGAAATCATTTTCATTTTTCAAATTATAGTAATAATTGTCGGCATGTTCATTAAACACAAGTTTTAAAAAAATATCATCTTTTACAAAAATTCTAATTATGTTTTTATTTAGTCCTATAGCGCTTACTTCCCTTTGATAAATTAGGCAAAACACAATTACTTCACTTTATGAAACCTTTGCATTAGTTGAAAAGCATTTACTTTTTAATTACTTTGTTTTGGTGTTGGGAAAAAAATAATTACATAATTAGCGGGGATTGATCAAGTGCAAATGTTTTAGGTATTTTACGGATAAGATTGGAGTATTATAATTGTTCATTAAATTGAAACAGGCGCGTTCGTTTAAGTGAGTGCAAAAACTATGAATAAGTTGGGGTACTATAGTCGTTTATTAAGCTAAAACAGGCGATTCTGCCCCGGGCGTTTATGTTCGCGTTAGTGTTTTCTTTGTGTTTAGGTGGGTTTGCGTTAGTGGTTGCGTTTTGATTTGGTTCGTTTTTGTTCTTTCTTTTTTCGTTTTTGTTTGTGTTTTTTTTGTTTGGGTTTGTATTTGTGTTTTTGGTTGGTTTTGCGTTTGGATTTGGTTTGTTTTCGTTTGCTTTTTCGTTGTTTTTTTTTTGGTATTGGTGTTTGTGGTTGGGTTTGTTGTTAGGTTTTTGTTTTCGTTTGTTTTTTCTTTGTGTTTGTATTGGTGTTTGTGGTTGTGGTTGGGTTTGTTGCTAGGTTTTTGTTTTCGTTTGTATTTGTAATTGTGTTAGCGTTATGTTTGCGTTTTGTTATTTTGGTTGGTTGTGGTTTGGGTGGGCAATGCCGGGTTTATGATGATTACTAAACACACAGGTAATGGTCTTTAACGGAAAGGTTTTTCACAGAAGCCAGAGCAGGGCCTGGTCGGGACGGCTAGTATATATATATATATATATATATATATATATATATATATATATATATATATATATATATATATATATATATATATATATATATATATATATATAATATATATAATATATATATATATATAATATATATATACATATGTAAATATAAATGTATGTGTGTATTGTGTGTGTGGGTGCGTGCGTGCGTGTGTGTGTGTGCATGCGTGCTTGCGTGTGTATATGTGTGTGTGCGTGTTTGTGTGTATGTGCGTGCGTGCGTGCTTGCGTGTGTGTATGTGTGTGTGTGTTGGTGTGAATGCGTGCGTGATTGTGTGTTCGTATTTGTGTGTGTGCGTGCGTGCGTGCGTGCTTGCGTGTGTGTATGTGTGTGCGTGTTGGTGTGAATGCGTGCGTGATTGTGTGTTCGTATTTGTGTGTGTGCGTGCGTGCTTTCGTGTGTGTGTGTATGTGTGTGTATGTGCGCGTATGTGTGTATGTGTTTGTGTGTGTGCGTACGTGCGTGCGTGCGTGCGTGTGTGCGTGCGTGCGAGTGTGTGTGTGTATGTAAGTGTGCGTGTTTGTGTGTGTCCAAGCCACTGAGCATTTACCCCTAGTTTTTGTTCTAACGCCAACAAAACCCGCACATTTTTATTGTCAGCTTGGATTGTTTCAAAAAAACCTTCTAGCTATTATAAAAACAGTCACTTTTCCCATATTAACGATTCATGAAGAATTATGCATCGCGTTTTTTTAAGTATCAGCCAAAGTCTTATATTTTTAGAAATAGTTTATTTTCTAGAAATAAACGTTGTGGATTTAAGGTATAAAGTTTTACAGCTTTTTAAAAAGTTTCTGGTGGTAGAATTAATCTTTTAAAAGGTTTCTACGTCTAAAAAAATCTTGGCTTGCCACATTGGCAAAAAATATTTTTCTCAAATGTTCTGTGTGTTGGTGTTAGCTGGCGTAAGGTTTCCTTGCATATAGAATAGTGTGTAGGTTGGGTTAAGTTAGGAGACAATTTCTGGCGTATTAGACAACAATATAAACAGCCATAGGACTATATAGGGCTATACGTTTCTATGACACTATAGGGCTAAATATCTCTAGGACAATATAGGACCAAACGTCTCTCAGAAGATATAGGACAACACAATCTAGGACAAAAAAGAACTATATGTCTATAGGACAATACAGGACTGCATGGCTGTAGAGGTTTAAAGTACACTATCCCCTGTATGCCGAGAACATTGATACAGATGAACTCTACTTCCTCTTCTCTTTGTATCTAGGGGCTCTAGGGCGCAATGTGGAAAACTGTGAAGAAGAAGTCGAATATGATAGCAGAGTTTCTTCCAGGCATCTCTTCAGTGGGGGGGGGGGGGCAAAGCCCCCCCGAAAAATTGTTACCGCCCCCCCCCCCCCCGAACGAAATGAAATTTATATAATTAATATAGAAAATATATAATTTTAACAGTGTCCACCCCCCCCCCCCCCCCGGAAATTTCAAGTGCCCCCCCCCCCGGAGAAAAAAGTCTGGAAGAAACACTGGATGATAGTCTCAACAAGGATTGCTTTTCATTATCAAAAAAAATACATACAAATCAAATCCATAAAATTGTGTCAAACCGTTACAGTTTTTGTGACTCTAAAACACTATAGATGTCAAAAACATTTTATAAAACAGTTTTCTCTATTTTGTTGTCATTTTCTTGTTGTTGCTGTTTTTTTTTTTTACAAGCTTTTATTTAACTCACTTCCTCGACAGTCTGTCTGTCTGTCTGTCTGTCTAGACCGAAACGCCGGAGTGAAAATTCGGAAACTTCTACTTGACCGATACGATTCACACTTGGCACGTGGGTCAAGACATGAAGACAATGCAATCTGAAATTAAATTTGACTTAATTGGATGCCTAATTAATTTTTTATGAATTAATTAAAATTTGGATCGAATTAGTAGGCATGTCTATCTAACCACACCACACGCGTCATCACGTTCAATAGCTGCGCTATCACGTTCAATGGCTGCGCCATCACGTTCAGTAGGCGCGCAATGGTTTTTAGTCATGTAACTGTATTGTAAATAAAACATGTAAAGTACTGAAAAAAAATTTCATAAAAAACGTTTTAATAACAAGCTTTTATGTAATGATGCACTAAAAAGTAGAAAATAAATTATACACTACTATTTAAATTACTATAAAGAAAAGCGTGGGTCTCTTCTCAAATATTAGTAAAGGTATCCAATAGGTACTAAAGTACTAAAGTGACCCACGCTTTTCTTTATAGTAATTTAAATAGTAGTGTAAAATTTATTTTCTACTTTTTAGTGCATTATTACATAAAAGCTTGTTATTAAAACGTTTTTTATGAATTTTTTTTTACATTTGTTTATTTTATTTGAGAGGTTTTGTTTTTGTTTGTTTCATGCGATTCTTTTCATTTTTTTAAACAACAAACACCTTCCATTCAAAAATGTATTCTTAAGAAACGATTCAATAGTAAATGTATTCATGCAAAACAAGTCCTAACCATAATTTTCTTTAGATTCTTTCTGTTTTTTTAACCAGTTCTTCTATTGTTATAGTGTTTTAAAAAGCTAAAAACAATAATAAATGTTTGAACGAATCTTGATGCAAAAAAAAAACATTAAGCTGCTGCTAAAAATGAAAAGCAAACAAAATGCGTCATGAAATTTTCATTGATTGATAAATCTGAAGTTGTTAATTACAGGGATTAAGACAAGACAAGTTAATGAAACAGAACTGACAGGTTCTCAGAGCAGGTTGGCAGGGTAACGATGGAAATAGGAAACATTCTGTGCACGTTTTGTAAACAATTATTATTTAATCATCCGCAAAAGTTTATTAAAGGTTTGAAATGTTTTAGTATTGATTGCGGTTTTATTCAACTGAAAACAAATACTTTATATGTTCTGTTACTCGTCTACACACACCCACACACACACACACATATATATATATATATATATATATATATATATATATATATATATATATATATATATATATATATATATATATATATATATATATATACCTAGTTGAGGCCACCAGAATTAACTATCTTTACACGCCAAACTTATTTCCACCTTTAACACAATAGATAATTCAGCAAATATGCCATTTCCTTAAACCCATTTTATTCCTTTATTTCTACATATTGTTTTCATTTAACAACGTATTACTGTTTCAACTAGGAAGACTGATGTCAGCGAATAAGGCCCATTGTTTTAAAGCAATCTGTGTTATTTGTTTTAAAGCTTTATATGAGGCGAAAGTCAAGATTCAAATATTCTGATTGATGTTTATGGGTGTCAAGATTTAAATGTTCATAGATATGAGTGTTGTCCAATTGTGTGTGTGTTTTGTATATCCATAAATGTGTTTAAGTATTCGTGTGTTTGTGTAGTAATTATTAACTCATGTGTGAGTTTTTTAACGTTTATTATATACTTTTTATCAATTCTGTCGTATGTAAGTGTGTGTGGGGGGCCTCACTGCTGGGCCCCATCTGTCGTGTGAGTGTGTGGGTGCCTCACTGCTGGATCCCATCTGTCGTGTGAGTGTGTGGGTGGGTGTGTGTATGGGTGTGTGTGGGTTTTCGGTGCCATTTAATCATAGACCAGAAAGCCCCAGATAGTCTGTTGTCCGTCAGTCAGTGTTAAAAATGTATAACCACGAAGCTATTTTCTAAATTCGTCTGTTTTATTGGGAGTTTTTTTATTGCATTCTGAGGGCTTCCATTGAGTGTTTCTACCATGTGCTTCCACCGTGAGTGTTTCCATCGTGTTTCCACCGTGAGTGTTTCCACCGTGAGTGTTTCCATCTTGTTTCCACCGTGAGTGTTTCCATCGTGTTTCCACCGTGAGTGTTTCCACCGTGAGTGTTTCCATCGTGTTTCCACCGTGAGTGTTTCCATCTTGTTTCCACCGTGAGTGTTTCCACCGCGAGTGTTTCCATCGTGAGTGTTTCCACCGTGAGTGTTTCCATCGTGTTTCCACCGTGAGTGTTTCCACCGTGAGTGTTTCCATCTTGTTTCCACCGTGAGTGTTTCCACCGTGAGTGTTTCCACCGTGAGTGTTTCCACCGTGAGTGTTTCCACCGTGAGTGTTTCCACCGTGAGTGTTTCCATCGTGTTTCCACCGTGAGTGTTTCCACCGTGAGTGTTTCCACCGTGAGTGTTTCCACCGTGTGTGTTTCCACCGTGAGTGTTTCCACCGTGAGTGTTTCCACCGTGAGTGTTTCCACCGTGAGTGTTTCCACCGTGAGTGTTTCCATCGTGTTTCCATCGTGAGTGTTTCCACCGCGAGTGTTTCTCCCGTGAGTGTTTCCACCGTGAGTGTTTCCACCGTGAGTGTTTCCACCGTATTTCGACCGTGAGTGTTTCCACCGTGAGTGTTTCCACCGTGTTTCCACCGTGAGTGTTTCCAATGTGTTTCCACCGTGAGTGTTTCCACCGAGAGTGTTTCCACCGTGAGTGTTTCCAACGTGTTTCCACCGTGAGTGTTTCCACCGTGAGTGTTTCTACCGTGTTTTCACCGTGAGTGTTTCCACCGTGAGTGTTTCCACCGTGAGTGTTTCTACCGTGAGTGTTTCTACCGTGTTTCCACCGTGAGTGTTTCCACAGTGAGTGTTTCCACCGTGAGTGTTTCCACCGTAAGTGTTTCCACCGTATTTCCACCGTGAGTATTTTCACCGTGAGTGTTTCCACCGTGAGTGTTTCCACCGTGAGTGTTTCCACCGTGAGTGTTTCCACCGTAAGTGTTTCCACCGTATTTCCACCGTGAGTGTTTTCAACGTGAGTGTTTCCACCGTGAGTGTTTCCACCGTGAGTGTTTCCACCGTGAGTGTTTCCACCGTATTTCGACCGTGAGTGTTTCCACCGTGAGTGTTTCCACCGTGATTGCTTCCACCGTATTTCGACCGTGAGTGTTTCCACCGTGAGTGTTTCCACCGTGAGTGTTTCCACCGTGTTTCCACCGTATTTCGACCGTGAGTGTTTCCACCGTGAGTGTTTCCACCGTGAGTGTTTCCACCGTGAGTGTTTCCACCGTGAGTGTTTCCACCGTGAGTGTTTCCACCGTATTTCGACCGTGAGTGTTTCCACCGTGAGTGTTTCCACCGTGAGTGTTTCCACCGTGAGTGTTTTCACCGTATTTCGACCGTGAGTGTTTCCACCGTGAGTGTTTCCACCGTGAGTGTTCCCACCGTGAGTGTTTCCACCGTGAGTGTTTCCACCGTGAGTGTTTCCACCGTGAGTGTTTCCACCGTGAGTATTTCCACCGTATTTCGACCGTGAGTGTTTCCACCGTGTTTCCACCGTGAGTGTTTCCACCGTATTTCGACCGTGAGTGTTTCCACCGTGAGTGTTTCCACCGTGAGTGTTTCCACCGTGAGTGTTTCCACCGTGAGTGTATCCACCGTAAGTGTTTCCACCGTATTTCGACCGTGAGTGTTTCCACCGTGAGTGTTTCCACCGTGAGTGTTTTCATCGTGAGTGTTTCCACCGTGAGTGTTTCCATCGTATTTCGACCGTGAGTGTTTCCACCGTGAGTGTTTCCACCGTGATTGTTTCCACCGTATTTCGACCATGAGTGTTTCCACCGTGAGTGTTTCCACCGTGAGTGTTTCCACCGTGAGTGTTTCCACCGTATTTCGACCGTGAGTGTTTCCACCGTGAGTCTTTCCACCGTGAGTGTTCCCACCGTGAGTGTTTCCACCGTGAGTGTTTCCACCGTGAGTGTTTCCACCGTGAGTGTTTCCACCGTGAGTGTTTCCACCGTGAGTGTTTCCACCGTATTTCGACCGTGAGTGTTTCCACCGTGAGTGTTTCCACCGTGAGTGTTTCCACCGTATTTCGACCGTGAGTGTTTCTACCGTGAGTGTTTCCACCGTGAGTGTTTCCACCGTGAGTGTTTCCATCGTGAGTGTTTCCACCGTGATTGTTTCCACCGTATTTCGACCGTGAGTGTTTCCATCGTGAGTGTTTCCACCGTGAGTGTTTCCACCGTGAGTGTTTCCACCGTGAGTGTTTCCACCGTGAGTGTTTCCACCGTGAGTGTTTCCACCGTGAGTGTTTCCACCGTGAGTGTTTCCACCGTGAGTGTTTCCACCGTGAGTGTTTCCACCGTGAGTGTTTCCACCATGTGATTGTTTCCACTGGGTGTTTCAATACTGTATGATTGAGCAAACTATAACCTCTCTCTCCGTATCTAAAATAGCCATTTTTATGTATAGCTTGCTCTCTCTCTCTCTTTCTCTCTCTCTCTCTCTCTCTCTCTCTCTCTCTCTCTCTCTCTCTGCCTCCCTCCCTTTCTGTCCCTCTCTGTCCCTTTCTATCTTTTCATCCCTTTCGGTCTCTTAGTAATCAAAATTTTGTATTTATTCTAGACCCACCATTTTCCCTCAATCAAGTTAAAAATAAAACACACCCCCTTCTCCGCTCTACATTTAAACATAAACTTAATCCTAAACTAACCCTAACAGTAACCTAAAGTTTAATACGTAAAAATACCACCAATAGCTCATATCGATGTAATCTCTGACCCTAAGCTAACAGTAACCTTAGACCGAACCTTTTAGAAATCTAACTTCATCCATCCCTAAGACAAAACTAATCACCCTTTCCTAAACTTTAATCAACTGTAATTAATTATCCTCGATACACCCTAAAAATAAAATAAATCTCCGAAAAGGGCGCAACTCTCCTGAAAATAGTTCTAGGGATGGCAGCCGCTCTTCTTCACTCCCCCCCCCCCACCCCGCCCTCCCACTCCACAAGGCGTTCATCTTTCCATTAAACCTAACCTTATGTTATAAAATAAAAGTAGTCCTATAAACTAACTACAAACAGTTCTCTATACGAACCAAACAAAATGAAACAATAGTTCGGGCTTCTTGGGTAGACAGATACCTCACAACAACAAAAAACTAAAAAACAACACAAAAAAACCGCCTCCCATAAATTATTTTAACCTCTCACTGCAACAGGTAAACAAGGATAACTCACTCACATTAGGCAAGGTAAATAACGATAACTCATGTTTAACCGGGTCAGACAAGGGGAGATCATTATCATTTCCCGCGCCCGCTGATGGCTTGACAGATAGAACGTCATCGGTTCAACTTCAAGGGAAGCAATCCATTTTTATCTCGTAGACGCAATACATGATTAACATGTTAGAAGTTTCGCTGTAAATCCAGGGGTCTCAAACTAAAATATTTACAGACCTCGCCGCAAGTTTAGGACTTGGAGAAAAATATTTGTATGGACCAGTTTAGTTTTCGTTTCGATTTCTACAATATTTTTTTTAATACAAACCAAATTTGTTTTGTTCTTGCGTGACTTAGTTTATGTTTTCACTTTCAAGTAAATATTATTTGAATGGATGAAGTGAGTGAAAAGAGATGAAAGCGAGATTTATTTAGAATACTCAACTTCAGATTCCAGGGTAGTTTCATTGATCAACTTTTGTGCCAATGATTGTTACCTTAACACTAACTCTCGACACACACCTACACAGTCGCCCGCCCAATTGCACAGCATACTGTGACCCATAAACTATTACCTACACATTCACACACCAACCCACACATTCACACACCCACCCACACTTTCACACACCAACCCACACATTTACACAGCAAACGAGTGTACAGTAATTTTCTCATGACAACAAACCCACAGCCCACACACCCACACAGGAACCCACAAACAACAACCTACACGCAGCAACTCACACACTCACACAGGATCCCACAAACAGCAACCCACACACAGTACCACACAAACAACAACCCACACACTCACACAGCAACTCACAAACAACAGCCCACACACAGCAACCCACAAACAACAACCCACACACAGCACGCACCCTCTCACACAGCAACCCACACACCAACACATCAGCACGCGCGCTTTTATACACAAATAACAACTCATCCACCCACACAAAAAACTACACACAGCAAACGAGAGCACAGTCATGGTCTCACTGCCACCCACACACTCATAGAGTGACACACATACAGCTAAACAAACTGCGACCCATAAAGTATTATCCACACACTCACACTACAACCCACACACTCACACAGCCACGCTTACACATCAAACCTCCCCCCCCCCCCCACGCACGAAGAACCACCCAGCGATCTGGAAGGCACCAACTTGCCCTTCCGCTCTGCTGACAGACAAACGCTAGTGATTAAGATTACCGCGCCGCTAAAAGAGAATCTCAAGTTAATCCAGGGGTTAAAAATCGATAGTCTCTGCTGGATTCTTCACAGTCAGTGGCATAACTCACCTGCAGCTATTTATATACATATACATCTATAAATATACACACACATATATATAAATTTATTTATTTATGTTGAAATATAGGCTTATTCTAGTGTATATATGTGTGTGTGGCCTATGTGCGTGAACGTCAGTAAAATACTCAACATACATGTGTGTGTGTCTTTTTCTCTCTCTCTCTCTCTTTCTGTCCGTGTGTATGTGTGTGTGTGTGCGTGTGTGTGTGTGTTTTATAACAACAAGCACATTAATTTATTAATTTAGCCTTCTATATTTTTTAACCACAACAGTTAACGTGCAGATCGCTAAAATGTATTTAAATATACAATTTTTTTTTAAATGTGTTATTTATTCTTTTTTTTTAAAAACATCATTCTTATGTCGACATCCTTCTGCTTAAAACCCGATGATTTGCAAAATATTTAGCCGCAAATATCGCTTTAAAAACGACACGATACACGAGAATTATCTGCCCTTTGAGTTTGTCTCAGCCCAATAACTTTAGAAAACACAAGTTAACCTGTCTGGTCCAGTGATGGCTACTGGCTATTGACTTTAGTTCATCTTTGAATATTATAATGACTAATTTAACATCTTTTATTTAATTAGATTTTCCAACACTGTCAGCTGAAATAAATTGGTCTGCAAAAAATTGACTTCACTATAAATCCACATGTAAGCGGACATTGTTGCAGATATAATAGCTTGTAAAAACAAATTGTCCGAAAAATGACTAGGTATAGACACTACAGAGCGTGAGGCGTCATACGGCCCCGATTAAATGCAGGGAGTCATTTTGTCGGGAGCCAATATGTCAAGAGCCTATTTGTCGGGAGCCAATATATAGTGAGCCCATTTGTAAGAAGCCAATATGTCGGGAGTTTATTTGTCGGGAGCCAATATGTCTTAAGCCCAAATGTTGGGAGCAAATATGTCGGGAGCCCTATCGTCTAGGCCTTTTTGTCAAGGGTAGTTTTTACGGTGCATCCTACAAAGATTCAAGACTTTAAACATTCGTCCTTGTGTCGATGCATATGTAACGATGCTGTCGTTAGAAGAAATCAACCTTACGGCTGAAAAACGCTATACATTGTGCGGTGTTGCTGTTGAACTTTACTTTTTATTTATTTTTTTGCTAGCTTGCATACATCTGAAATCAAAATACCAAACATAGAACACACATCAAAGTTGCATTGTCCCTCGAATAAAATGTGTATTCATTTACACGCATCTGAAATCAACACACCAAACAAAGAACACAAAACAAAAAATGTGCAGTGTGCCGTATAAAAAAAGATAACGTTGAATTTAAAGCTCACCAGGTCTGACCCTGCCTACCAGACAATACACTCTGACCTTCTAATAGACGGCCCCAGTCTAAAGGGTCCCCCTTGTCTAAGCCACCAGATTTCCTCCCCGCGACTTGAACGTGGCGTCTAACAAAGCCGGCAGCACGACCGGGCTGGAAATGGACCGGCAATTTTTATACCTCCGACCGGCATTTTCCGGACAACAAATTTTACATTCACCGCACGCCAATAAAATAATCATAAAGAACATTCCGGCATCTACGATTGTCTGCAAGGGGAAGGAGGGGGGTGGGGGGTGGGGGGGGGGGGGTTACTGGAGCAATTGTCGAAACTAGACGTTCAGAAACGGTGGGTAATGGAAGAGTAACTCCTGCAGTCTTACGTTTCATTTGCTAGAGTAGTCTGCCCATATTTTTTTCCCCGTTTAGCAATCCCATCTCGTGTGGTGGTGGCGATATGAAGTTCTAGTGTAGGGCACTGTAGAGCTGTTGGGAATGGACAAATATTTTATGTGCATTTTCAAATTGATTTGTGCTTCGCTTGTACGAGTTACAAAAATGGGCTGCGGTTTACTAAATATAACTTGTATACTACATACAAATGTTTATATATATATATATATATATATATATATATATATATATATATATATATATATATATATATATATATATGTATATTTATATATATATGTATATATATATATATATATATATATATATATATATATATATATATATATATATATATATATATATATATATATATATATATATATATATATATATATATATATATATATATATATATATATATATATATATATATATATATATATATATATATATATAATAAACAATTATATGATCTTTGTATTAGTTTAGTGAGTATATTTATATGCGTTATTTTGTGCGTTATGTGAATACGTATGTGCCTCTGGGTGTATAAGCTAATACAAGAAGGTCTTTAATATATTCAAAACTTCATCTTCACTCCCCCCCCCCCCCCCAACCCCCACCCTACCCACCCTCCTTCTTTTAACTGCATTACTGACTTTTAAGGACTTTTTCACGGTACCACACAATGCTTGTTATAACGAGATTATAATCACGTGATGGTGATTTGTGTACCGCCGGTACTAATGCCGATTAAAATTGTTGATTCGTCATAAAAGTCTGGACCTTATACAAATCTGACCTAAATCAAGTGTAGATCCCATGCTAGTCTAAATCTTATACAAGTCTAGACTTCATTCAAGTACAGACCTAAATCAAATCTAGACCTAAATCAAGTGTATCCCCCATGCTATTCTAGATCTTATACAAGTCTAGACTTCATTCAAGTACAGACCTAAATCAAATCTAGACCTAAATCAAGTGTATCCCCCATGCTATTCTAGATCTTATACAAGTCTAGACTTCATTCAAGTACAGACCTAAATCAAATCTAGACCTAAATCAAGTGTATCCCCCATGCTATTCTAGATCTTATACAAGTCTAGACTTCATTCAAGTACAGACCTAAATCAAATCTAGACCTAAATCAAGTGTATCCCCCATGCTATTCTAGATCTTATACAAGTCTAGACTTCATTCAAGTACAGACCTAAATCAAATCTAGACCTAAATTAAGTCCAAACGTTAAAAAAGTCTAAATATGGAAAAAATACCATCACATGACTTAGCAAGTACTAAAAAGTAATGCGACTTTCATCAACTAATGAGTTACGCAGCAGATGAAGTAGAGCCAACTGTTTTATGTACTCATTAATGACATGGATATTAATATCTATGTACATAATCATTTTGTATTATAATGATTGTACTTGCATTCGTGTTAGCATTAGTAATAGTTTCAGTGTTATTATTATTACTCTTATTATTATTATTATTATTATTATTATTATTATTATTATCATTATTATTATTATTATTATTATTATTATTATTATTATTATTATTATTATTATTATTATTATTATTATTATTATTATTATTGTTATTATTATTATTATTATTATTATTATTATTATTATTATTATTATTATTATTATTATTATTATTATTATTATTATTATTATTATTATTATTGTTTATAAATTTTTAGGATTTATTAGTGTTTGGATTATTAAGTATTTATTATCCTTAGCATTAGTAGTAGTATTATTACTAGAACTAGCATTAGCATTAGCATTACCATTACCATTAGCATTAGTATTACCATTACCATTAGCATTAGTATTATTAGTACTATTGGTATTAGGATTAGTATTTTGATTAGAATTAGTTAGCATTTAGCCTTGTAACAGCTAATTATTTTGATAACAATTGCCATTTTTCCTTATGATTCTACTTCTTCAGAAAGTAGGCCCTTACTTCCGTGTTCGCTTGAAATTAAATATCAAATGACACGAACAACCAAAATCAAATATTAAACGTCACTGACAGCTAAAAAGAACGAACGGGCAATTAGACATCTTAAAAATGCATGCTTTGATAATAAAAGTCGTGGGGGAATAGGTAATAAGGCTAATTAGATGTTTTTTTAAGAGCGACTATTGGCAGACGCCATGCAAGCAGAAAGTGGACGTCAGCGGACACTCTGAGCGGGAAAACTGATATGTTAATAGTGGCCACTGACGTCTGCTAGCTGGATGACCCACTGGTTGGCCAGATAACCTAAGACTTGCCAGATAATTTAGCAAGCCTAAGCCAGAAATAATAACAGCCTGTCACGAGATAGGAGAGGGAAAGGTTCGGGAAAATTCGACAAATGATGTGTGATTAGAGATTATTAGGTCCGGTATTTTTGTGAGTAGTCCATGTGAGCAACAATTTACGTCCTGTGTTTCAGACGGAACTGCGCTCATGTGTTTTACTTAATGATTCATATTTCAGTCTGTTAATTATTCTAATTACTGATTTTTGGTTGATTAATTTGTCTAACTGTATTGAAGAGAAAACAAACCCAAAAAGGCTGGTAATATTTATTCTAAATAAAAAAACAAAGCTGCTATTTTGCAGTTTTTTTTTTTTTTTTTTTTTTTTTTTTTTTTTTTTTTTGTTGTAGTGTGACATAGAAACAGACGAACTCCGCCGTATAAATAAACCTCAAACTATCATTGGAAATATAAAGAAAAATCCATAAGAATAAGACCCCCTCCCCCTTCCACACCTTCAGTTCCCTTTACCAAATCAGCCCTTAAATCACCAACAAAAACTAAAACCTAAATCAGCGTAAAAGTTACCATAAAAATCAAGATTAAAACTACCAAACGAAGCAAGTTACCATCAACCTTCTAAATCAACCTAATACTTTAAACGTTATCATCCCGCATATTTAACATATTCCTAAGATTGATTTCCATAATCTCTAGCCCACGTAAACACGAGAAGAATGTTAAACTAGTGTATTGATCGAACGGGGGAAAAATTGGCAACCTCTTCAATAGAAATTTTCAAATGTTTTTTTATTCAACCAGAAAATCTTATACTTATCTGGCAACATCAGGATTCTGTTTTTAAAAATCGCTCAAGAGCAAGCGTATCTATATCTAGACGCTGGAGATATTTTCGAATTTTAATATAAGTTTTAATGAAAATGCTGATAAAGTTATCAGGAGCGTCACAAGGTGGTGGGGTAGTGGGGTAGCTCAGCAGCGGTTTACACCCCACATAAAGCTATCAGACTGTTTGAATTATGTTTAGGAGAGTGATATCTATAGAACAAGCTAAATATAATCTTTATGACGTGTTATATAACACATGCATGACGTGTTACATGATATATGCATGACGTATTATCTGGCATACGTATGATGTTTTACCTGACATATGTATGACATGTTGCTTGACATATGTATGATTTTTCAGTGCTATATTTCATGTTTCTCCCGCTCACCTTGTCTATTGGCCGAACCAGAGTTGTGTAGGGGTCAGTACCTGGTGCAGGTTGTGTAGGGGTCAGTACCTGGTGCATGTTGTGTAGGGGTCAGTGGCTGGTGCATGTTGTGTAGGGGTCAGTGGCTGGTGGATGTTGTGTAGGGGTCAGTACCTGGTGCATGTTGTGTAGGGGTCAGTACAAGATGCAGATAGTGTAGGGGTCAGTACAAGATGCAGATAGTGTAGGGGTCAGAACCTGGTGTAGGTTGTGTAGGGGTCAGTATCTGGTGCAGGTTGTGTAGGGGTCAGTACCTGGTGCATGTTGTGTAGGGGTCAGTATCTGGTGGATGTTGTGTAGGGGTCAGTGGCTGGTGCAGGTGTAGGGGTCAGAACCTGGTGCATGTTGTGTAGGGGTCAGTACCTGGTACATGTTGTGTAGGGGTCAGAACCTGGTGGATGTTGTGTAGGGGTCAGTACAAGATGCAGATAGTGTAGGGGTCAGTACAAGATGCAGATAGTGTAGGGGTCAGAACCTGGTGTAGGTTGTGTAGGGGTCAGTATCTGGTGCAGGTTGTGTAGGGGTCAGTACCTGGTGCAGGTTGTGTAGGGGTCAGTATCTGGTGCAGGTTGTGTAGGGGTCAGTATCTGGTGCAGGTTGTGTAGGGGTCAGTACCTGGTGCAGGTTGTGTAGGGGTCAGTATCTGGTGCAGGTTGTGTAGGGGTCAGTATCTGGTGCAGGTTGTGTAGGGGTCAGTATCTGGTGCAGGTTGTGTAGGGGTCAGTGGCTGGTGCAGGTGTAGGGGTCAGTATCTGGTGCAGGTTGTGTAGGGGTCAGAACCTAGTGCAGGTTGTGTAGGGGTCAGAACCTAGTGCAGGTTGTGTAGGGGTAAGTTCCTGGTGCAGGTTGTGTAGGGGTCAGAACCTAGTGCAGGTTGTGTAGGGGTCAGTACCTAGTGCAGGTTGTGTAGGGGTCAGAACCTAGTGCAGGTTGTGTAGGGGTCAGAACCTAGTGCAGGTTGTGTAGGGGTCAGAAGCTGGTGTATGTTGTTTAGGGGTCAGAACCTGGTGCAGGTGTAGAGGTCAGTACCTGGTGCAGGTTGTGTAGGGGTCATTACCTGGTGTAGGTTGTGTAGGGGTCAGTACCTGGTGCAGGTTGTGTAGGGGTCAGTGCCTGGTGCAGGTGTAGGGGTCAGGATCTGGTGCAGATTGTGTAGGGGTCAGTACCTGGTGCAGGTTGTGTAGGGGTCAGTGGCGTTGTGTAGGGGTCAGAACCTGGTGCAGACAGCTTAGAGTACAACCGTACATTGCTATTTCCTATTTACAGGAAGGGGGTAAATTGTAATACTGTATGCTGAACCATTTTTTTTGTACATTATTCAAAAAAAAAGATAAATATAAACATTCATAGACTAACCGAATTATTTTTTATAAACTAATGAGCCTATATTTGAAATATTTTTTTTAACTGAGCGTTAAGCTAGCCGTGTCGTAACCGGAGCTACTCCAAGAGAAGATGACAGCCCAATGTGGTTACTGTTGTATTGTAGAGAAGATGACAGCACAATGTGGTTACTGTTGTATTGTAGAGAAGATGACAGCACAATGTGGTTACTGTTGTATTGTAGAGGAGATGACAGCACAATGTGGTTACTGTTGTATTGTAGAGAAGATGACAGCACAATGTGGTTACTGTTGTATTGTAGCGGAGATGACAGCACAATGTGGTTACTGTTGTATTGTAGAGGAGATGACAGCACAATGTGGTTACTGTTGTATTGTAGAGAAGATGACAGCACAATGTGGTTACTGTTGTATTGTAGAGGAGATGACAGCACAATGTGGTTACTGTTGTATTGTAGAGAAGATGACAGCACAATGTGGTTACTGTTGTATTGTAGAGAAGATGACAGCACAATGTGGTTACTGTTGTATTGTAGAGGAGATGACAGCACAATGTGGTTACTGTTGTATTGTAGAGAAGATGACAGCACAATGTGGTTACTGTTGTATTGTAGAGGAGATGACAGCACAATGTGGTTACTGTTGTATTGTAGAGAAGATGACAGCACAATGTGGTTACTGTTGTATTGTAGAGAAGATGACAGCACAATGTGGTTACTGTTGTATTGTAGAGGAGATGACAGCACAATGTGGTTACTGTTGTATTGTAGAGGAGATGACAGCACAATGTGGTTACTGTTGTATTGTAGAGGAGATGACAGCACAATGTGGTTACTGTTGTATTGTAGATTGGACATTTTGGAGGGACTTAAAAAAAAAGTGTCGTTAACAAATGCATACACAAACTGTTTTTACTTTGTTTTTGGTGTGATGCAAAAAAAAAGAGCAATGACGACAAAAGTTCAAAAAGGGAACTGTGGGAAGGGTGTATGGATGGGGGATGGGGAGGACTGTGAGTGGATGGGGGATGGGGAGGACTGTGAGTGGATGGGGGATGGGGAGGACGGTGTGTGGATGGAGGATGGGGAGGACTGTGAGTGGATGGGGGATGGGGAGGACTGTGTGTGGATGGGGATGGTGAGGACTGTGTGTGGATGGGGGATGGGAAGGACTGTGTGTGGATGGGGATGGGGAGGAAGGTGTGTGGATGGGGGATGGGGAGGAAGGTGTGTAGATGGGGGGTGGGGGATAGAGAGGATTGTGTGTGAATGGGGGATGGGGAGGACGGTGTGTAGATGGGGGGTGTGGGGATGGGGAGGATTGTGTGTTGATGGGGGATGGGGAGGACGGTGTGTGGATGGGGGGTGGGGAGGACTGTGTGTAGATGGGGGGTGGTGGATAGGGAGGATTGTGTGTGGATGGGGGATGGGGAGGACTGTGTGTAGATGGGGGATGGGGAGGATTGTGTGTGGATGGGGGTTGGGGAGGATTGTGTGTGGATGGGGGATGGAGAGGACTATGTGTGGATGGGGGTGTGGAGGACTGTGTGTGGATGGGGGGGGGTGGGGGATAGGGAGGATTGTGTGTGGGTGTGGGATGCTGGTGAGATTGGTGTGTGGCTTGGAAAAAGAGAGAGATATCTCATGTAAAAAGAAAAGTGTTATCGAGAAAAAGAATGAAAATCGATTCTATTTTCAACATGCTTTATAATTTATTAAAGCAAATGAATAATTAGATAACGTAGTTAACCAATGCATTTAGCTAATGACACAAGCAATTAACCACGGCCAGAGAAGACCAAAGTGATCTCAGCTGGAGAGCCAAAGGTCACCTAGGTGTTTGACCAGGATGATTTGGTGTTCAACGCGGGCATTGTGACCCAAGTCAATGTATGTCATTTATTGTAAACCCTTCCGCGTGGTCGGGTCGGTAAAGCTTACGGTTGCTGACCCAAATGGTCCCGAGTTCGAACCCCTGGGCAGATGAGACTTGATAGCTGGGAACAGCCACTCATCTAGGAGAGACAACTCCAAAATCGTGTAGTTTGTTCTTGGTTGGACAAAAGCTATAGAAGCAAATCCAAAGCAAACGCATAACAAGTTGACAAATTATGCTAAATTATGTTGGAGGCTCTTTCAAATTCTAGAATAATTAGATAATGTTGTCAACCAAAGTATTTAGCTAATCACAAAAAGCAACACAATATATATTTAAGCTATTTTCAGTATTTAGTTCTGGAATGTCAACCGTCTTTTTACCCACAAAAATTTTTTTACGTTGTATCCACTTGAGGGCTTTGTGAAGTTTTTTTTTTTTTTTTTTTTTTTTTTTTTTTTTTTTTTTTTTTTTTTTTGTTATAAAACTAGAAATGAGATACGACTTTGATTGTTAAATGAGTTAGCTCTAAACAAACGAAGTCTAAAAACGAATTGAAATAAACAAAGTCTTAAAGATAAATATAAACCGCGTCCGATTTTATAGGGTGTGGGGTGGAGGCAGTTTGAAGATAATTAAAGTTGTTTTATATCCTCCACCAACGTCTTTTCTCCATACCCCCCCCCATAACACCCCCTCTAGATTACCACCACCACCCCCCCTTCCATTAGTTTTTCAGCCTCCAGGACTTGGCTGTCAAAGCACCCCGTGGGGCAATTATGGAACATTCGAGAAGAATCAGAGACTAGATTTTGAAAATCTCGAATTGCTGTTTGTCACGACACTTTTAAAATAACTCCGGGGGTGGTATGTTTGTGGGTGTCTGGAGGTGGGGGATGTTTTCTGTCTGGGGTGGTGTAGTGGTGGTCTGGGGTGGTGTAGTGGTGGTCTGGTGTGGTGTAGTGGTGGTCTGGGGTGGTGTAGTGGTGGTCTGGGGTGGTGTAGTGGTGGTCTGGGGGTGGTGTAGTGGTGGTCTGGGGTGGTGTAGTGGTGGTCTGGGGGTGGTGTAGTGGTGGTCTGGGGGTGGTGTAGTGGTGGTCTAGGCGTGGTGTAGTGGTGGTCTGGGGTGGTGTAGTGGTGGTCTGGGGTGGTGTAGTGGTGGTCTGGGGTGGTGTAGTGGTGGTCTGGGGGTGGTGTAGTGGTGGTCTGGGGTGGTGTAGTGGTGGTCTGGGGTGGTGTAGTGGTAGTCTGGGGTGGTGTAGTGGTGGTCTAGGCGTGGTGTAGTGGTGGTCTGGGGTGGTGTAGTGGTGGTCTGGGGTGGTGTAGTGGTGGTCTGGGGTGGTGTAGTGGTGGTCTGGGGTGGTGTAGTGGTGGTCTGGGGTGGTGTAGTGGTGGTCTGGGGTGGTGTAGTGGTGGTCTGGGGTGGTGTAGTGGTGGTCTGGGGTGGTGTAGTGGTGGTCTGGGGTGGTTTAGTGGTGGTCTGGGGTGGTGTAGTGGTGGTCTGGGGTGGTGTAGTGGTGGTCTGGGGTAGTGTAGTGGTGGTCTGGGGTAGTGTAGTGGTGGTCTGGGGTTGTGTAGTGGTGGTCTGGGGTGGTGTAGTGGTGGTCTAGGCGTGGTGTAGTGGTGGTCTGGGGTAGTGTAGTGGTGGTTTGGGGTGGTGTAGTGGTGGTCTGGTAGGCGTGGTGTAGTGGTGGTCTGGGGTAGTGTAGTGGTGGTCTGGGGTAGTGTAGTGGTGGTCTGGGGTTGTGTAGTGGTGGTCTGGGGTGGTGTAGTGGTGGTCTGGGGTGGTGTAGTGGTGGTCTGGGGTGGTGTAGTGGTGGTCTGGGGTAGTGTAGTGGTGGTCTGGGGTAGTGTAGTGGTGGTCTGGGGTTGTGTAGTGGTGGTCTGGGGTGGTGTAGTGGTGGTCTAGGCGTGGTGTAGTGGTGGTCTGGGGTAGTGTAGTGGTGGTTTGGGGTGGTGTAGTGGTGGTCTGGTAGGCGTGGTGTAGTGGTGGTCTGGGGTAGTGTAGTGGTGGTCTGGGGTAGTGTAGTGGTGGTCTGGGGTGGTGTAGTGGTGGTCTGGGGTGGTGTAGTGGTGGTCTGGGGTGGTGTAGTGTAGTGGTGGTCTGGGGTGGTGTAGTGGTGGTCTGGGGTGGTGAAGTGGTGGTCTGGTGGTCTTGGGTGGTGTAGTGGTGGTCTGGGGTGGTGTAGTGGTGGTCTGGGGTGGTGTAGTGGTGGTCTGGGGTGGTGTAGTGGTGGTCTGGGGTGGTGTAGTGGTGGTCTGGGGTGGTGTAGTGGTGGTCTGGGGTGGTGTAGTGGTGGTCTGGGGTGGTGTAGTGGTGGTCTGGGGTGGTGTAGTGGTAGTCTGGGGTGGTGTAGTGGTGGTCTAGGCGTGGTGTAGTGGTGGTCTGGGGTGGTGTAGTGGTGGTCTGGGGTGGTGTAGTGGTGGTCTGGGGTGGTGTAGTGGTGGTCTGGGGTGGTGTAGTGGTGGTCTGGGGTGGTGTAGTGGTGGTCTGGGGTGGTTTAGTGGTGGTCTGGGGTGGTGTAGTGGTAGACTGGGGTGGTGTAGTGGTAGACTGGGGTGGTGTAGTGGTGGTCTGGGGTGGTGTAGTGGTGGTCTGGGGTGGTGTAGTTGTGGTCTGGGGTGGTGTAGTGGTGGTCTGGCGTGGTGTAGTGTAGTGGTGGTCTGGGGTGGTTTAGTGGTGGTCTGGGGTGGTGTAGTGGTAGTCTGGGGTGGTGTAGTGGTGGTCTGGGGTGGTGAAGTGGTGGTCTGGTGGTCTGGGGTGGTGTAGTGGTGGTCTGGGGTGGTGTAGTGGTGGTCTGGGGTGGTGTAGTGGTGGTCTGGGGTGGTGTAGTGGTGGTCTAGGCGTGGTGTAGTGGTGGTCTGGTGGTCTGGGGTGGTGTAGTGGTGGTCTGGTGGTCTGGGGTGGTGTAGTGGTGGTCTGGGGTGGTGTAGTGGTGGTCTGGGGTGGTGTAGTGGTGGTCTGGTGGTCTGGGGTGGTGTAGTGGTGGTCTGGTGGTCTGGGGTGGTGTAGTGGTAGTCTGGGGTGGTGTAGTGGTGGTCTGGTGGTCTGGGGTGGTGTAGTGGTGGTCTGGTGGTCTGGGGTGGTGTAGCGGTGGTCTGGGGTGGTGTAGTGGTGGTCTGGGGTGGTGTAGTGGTGGTCTGGGGTGGTTTAGTGGTGGTCTGGGGTGGTGTAGTGGTGGTCTGGGGTGGTGTAGTGTAGTGGTGGTCTGGGGTGGTGTAGTGGTGGTCTGGGGTGGTGTAGTGGTGGTCTGGGGTGGTGTAGTGGTGGTCTGGGGTGGTGTAGTGGTGGTCTGGGGTGGTTTAGTGGTGGTCTGGGGTGGTGTAGTGGTGGTCTGGGGTGGTGTAGTGGTGGTCTGGGGTGGTGTAGTGGTGGTCTGGGGTGGTGTAGTGGTGGTCTGGGGTGGTGTAGTGGTGGTCTGGGGTGGTGTAGTGGTGGTCTGGGGTGGTTTAGTGGTGGTCTGGGGTGGTGTAGTGGTGGTCTGGGGTGGTGTAGTGGTGGTCTGGGGTGGTGTAGTGGTGGTCTAGGGGTGGCATGTTATCAATGTCTGGTGTAGTGGTGGTCTGGGGTGGTGTAGTGGTGGTCTGGGGTGGTGTAGTGGTGGTCTGGGGTAGTGTAGTGGTGGTCTGGGGTGGTGTAGTGGTGGTCTGGGGTGGTTTAGTGGTGGTCTGGGGTGGTGTAGTGGTGGTCTGGGGTGGTGTAGTGGTGGTCTGGGGTGGTGTAGTGGTGGTCTGGGGTGGTGTAGTGGTGGTCTGGGGTGGTGTTGTGGTGGTCTGGGGTGGTGTAGTGGTGGTCTGGGGTGGTTTAGTGGTGGTCTGGGGTGGTGTAGTGGTGGTCTGGGGTGGTGTAGTGGTGGTCTGGGGTGGTGTAGTGGTGGTCTAGGGGTGGCATGTTATCAATGTCTGGTGTAGTGGTGGTCTGGGGTGGTGTAGTGGTGGTCTGGGGTGGTGTAGTGGTGGTCTGGGGTAGTGTAGTGGTGGTCTGGGGTGGTGTAGTGGTGGTCTGGGGTGGTGTAGTGGTGGTCTGGGGTGGTGTAGTGGTGGTCTGGGGTGGTGTAGTGGTGGTCTGGGGTGGTGTAGTGGTGGTCTGGGGTGGTGTAGTGTAGTGGTGGTCTGGGGTGGTTTAGTGGTGGTCTGGGGTGGTGTAGTGGTGGTCTAGGGGTGGCATGTTATCAATGTATGGTGTAGTGGTGGTCTGGGGTGGTGTAGAGGTGGTCTGGGGTGGTGTAGTGGTGGTCTAGGGGTGGCATGTTATCAATGTCTGGTGTAGTGGTGGTCTGGGGTGGTGTAGAGGTGGTCTGGGGTGGTGTAGTGGTGGTCTAAAGGTGGCATGTTATTGCTGTATGGTGTAGTGGTGGTCTGTGGTGGTGTAGTGGTGGTCTGGGGTGGTGTAGTGGTGGTCTGGTTTGGTGTGGTGTAGTGGTAGACTGGGGTGGTGTAGTGGTAGTCTGGGGTGGTGTAGTGGTGGTCTAGGCGTGGTGTAGTGGTGGTCTGGGGTGGTGAAGTGGTGGTCTGGTTTGGTGTGGTGTAGTGGTAGACTGGGGTGGTGTAGTGGTAGTCTGGGGTGGTGTAGTGGTGGTCTAGGCGTGGTGTAGTGGTGGTCTGGGGGTGGTGTAGTGGTGGTCTGGGGTGGTGTAGTGGTAGTCTGGGGTGGTGTAGTGGTGGTCTAGGGATGGTGTAGTGGTAGTCTGGGGTGGTTTAGTGGTGGTCTGGGGTGGTGTAGTGGTGGTCTGGGGTGGTTTAGTGGTGGTCTGGGGTGGTGTAGTGGTGGTCTGGGGTGGTGTAGTGGTGGTCTAGGCGTGGTGTAGTGGTGGTCTGGGGTGGTGTAGTGGTGGTCTAGGGATGGTGTAGTGGTGGTCTGGGGTGGTGTAGTGGTGGTCTAAAGGTGGCATGTTATGGGTTTTTGGGGTGGTGGCGATCTAGGGGTGGTGTAGTGGTGGTCTGGTGGTCTGGGGTGGTGTAGTGGTGGTCTAGGGTGGCATGTTATGGATGTATGGTGTAGTGGACGTCTAGGGGTGGCATGTTATCAATGGCTGGGGTGGTGTAGCGGTGGTCTGTGGTGGCGTGTTATGTATGTCTGTGGTGGCGTGTTATGTGTGTCTGTGGTGGCGTGTTATGTGTGTCTGTGGTGGCGTGTTATGTGTGTCTGTGGTGGCGTGTTATGTGTGTCTGTGGTGGCGTGTTATGTGTGTCTGTGGTGGCGTGTTATGTGTGTCTGTGGTGGCGTGTTATGTGTGTCTGTGGTGGCGTGTTATGTGTGTCTGTGGTGGCGTGTTATGTGTGTCTGTGGTGGCGTGTTATGTGTGTCTGTGGTGGCGTGTTATGTGTGTCTGTGGTGGAGTGTTATGTGTGTCTGTGGTGGCGTGTTATGTGTGTCTGTGGTGGCGTGTTATGTGTGTCTGTGGTGGCGTGTTATGTGTGTCTGTGGTGGCGTGTTATGTGTGTCTGGGGTGGTGTATGGGCTGTCTAGAGGTGACATACCAGCCCTTTAGAAATCTTTTTTCTTTGTTATCTTTGTTACGGTCAGCATGAAATAATTTTTTAAAGAAAAATAAAACAAATACAATTCAAATACAGATATATGTGCATTGTTATCTGAAATGCATAATGCAACTGGCAAGACAAATCTGTATTTAAAAATGGGTTGAAAATTGAGTTTGGAGCTTTGACCACAAACCCACTGATTGTGAAAAAGTTAAGTCGTTCCGCTAGTCAGTCAATATCAGATAAGGCATTGCATGGTTTTTAGGCCACAAAATATCAGACAAAGATTGTTAAATCGTTTTTTTAAACAAAGTTAATCTAACAAAATACCACGGGTTTTAATCACGATTTGTTTTTGTACAAGATCTCGCTTATCTATCCAGTTTAATCATGATCCCACGTAAATCTCATTAATGGGGGATTAAAACACTGATTTAATTAACGAGATATTTCAACACTGGTTTGATTTAAATTCTTGGAACTCGGTGATTAATTTATGAAAACAAATTATTATTTTTTTTTAAGAATACCATTGGTTTGATGCTGATTGGCTGAAATAGAACACATGACTTTTGTCCATTCTGTCGTAGGAAACAATTTGTGGGGGTGTAGGTGTTTACTTGAGATGTATTTTAAAAGTTGTGTTTTTCTTATTTATCTGATTCGCCGAAGCGTGGGCTAACTTTATTATCTTCATCTCTATGAGGTTTTTCCTCGAGTAGGATCGAAGACTGGGCGCTAGTGATGGCCTGGTTTTTTTATCACTGTGGTGTGCAGTTATAAATAGCCAGAATGGTTGGCCATGTTGCTCGTAGAATTTGAGGTTTATGTGTGGCCACGATACCTGGTTATGAAAAATGACCGCTGTGGATGGCTATGATGGCCGCTGTGGTTGGCTATGATGGCCGATTTGCTTGGCTAAGATGGCCGATGTGGTTGGCTATGATGGCCGATGTGGTTGGCTAAGATGGCCGATGTGGTTGGCTAAGATGGCCGATTTGCTTGGCTAAGATGGCCGATGTGGTTGGCTATGATGGCCGCTGTGCTTGGCTAAGATGGTTGATGTGGTTGGCTATGATGGCCGGCCACCTAGAGGTCTGGTTATGAAAAATAGCTAAAATGTCCGACCAGCATTCGTGCCTAGCCACAATGTTTCTCCACCTAAACAGTGCTGTATATTATGCACTTACTAGCACGGTATGTTTTACGAATATCAAATTATTGGACAAAAATTTCGAAAACATGGACGATCTAATGTTTTACATTTCATAAATTATTTGATCTATCTAGGTTCGCGATGTCGACTCTACCAAACCCGTATAGGGTGAAACCGGTACATTTTAAGGAAAAAAAAATTGGTTTTAAAATTCGAAAAAATCGAGGTTAGCAGCTTAGTTATAGAAAAATGTCGAATAAACAGTCTGGATGTAAAAAGTTTTTGTTGACAGTCTGGATGTAAAATTTTTTTGTTAACAGTGGAGTTACTAGACGTTTTGTAAAAAAAAAAAATTCATAAAAAACGTTTTAATAACAAGCTTTTATGTAATGATGCACTAAAAAGTAGAAAATAAATTATATACTACTATTTAAATAACTATAAAGAAAAGCGTGGGTCACTTTAGTACTTTAGTACCTATTGGATACCTTTACTAATATTTGAGAAAAGACCCACGCTTTTCTTTATAGTTATTTAAATAGTAGTCTATAATTTATTTTCTACTTTTTAGTGCATCATTACATAAAAGCTTGTTATTAAAACGTTTTTTATGAATTTTTTTTCAGTACTTTACATGTTTTATTTACAATAGAGTTACATGACTAAAAACCATTGCGCGCCTACTGAACATCACGTTCAGTAGGCGCGCAATGGTTTTTGAACGCAGCCATTACGTGATGGCGCAGCTATTGAAGGTGATGACGCGTGTGGTGTGGTTGGCTAAATATGCCTACTAATTCGGTCCAAATTTTAATTAGTTCATAAAAAATTAATTAGGCACCCAATTAAGTCAAATTTAGATTCAGATTGCATTGTCTTCATGTCTTGACCCACGTGCCAACTGTGAATCGTATCGGTCAAGTAGAACTGTCCGAATTTTCACTCCTGCGTTTCCATCTAGACAGACAGACTGTCGACAGAATGTCGACAGAGGAAGTGAGTTAAATAAAAGCTTGTAATAAAAGCTTGTAAAAAGAACTAGCGTTTACAATCTGGATGTAAAAATTTGTGTTATAACTCAGGGTGTAAAAAAAAATTGAGTTAACAGTGTTCATAAAAAATTGTGTATTTCTAAGTCTTGATGTACAAACTTTTAGTGTTTTAAGTCAGGATGTAAAAAATGTTGTTTCTGAGTATGGGTGTAAAAAAACGGTGGGTTAAAAGGCTAACTATTTTAAAAAATATATTAGGGTTAATATTCGGGAGGCTTAAAAAAGTGGGGTCAATAGTCTGGTTGTTTACGAGCCGTGAGATAAAATAGTTTTGGTTTGGTAATGAAGAGCTAGATAATCGGGGATGAATTCAATACTTACGCCAGACCAGTGTATCTGTGTACGATCGGAATCTTAATCAGCTCCTTAAACGTGATTTAAACTTCCTGCGTGATCTATTATCACATCTTAGATTTATTTCGTAAATCTTGTTTTTAACGTTTTATGGGTAGTATTCGTTTGAGAAATAAAATTTTACGACCCGGCCCGCGGCATAACATACGCCGCTATTTAGTTGTTGTTTTTTCTACTTTTCAGTAATTCATAATTTGTGAATTCGACAGTACCAACGCTGACACTGAAAATATTTCTTTAAAACACTATAAGTAGCTCGTTAAGGACCATAACCCCCCCCCCTCTTCCCTCCCCCCCCCCCCCCCCCCCCAAACGTTTAAAATCGTTTCAAACTAAATTATCTGCCCCTATTAGCCGTCACTAAACCCGACTCCACGAAGGTAAACAAATCGTGAACCACAGCTCACTAAGACCATTGAGGGGTGGGGATGGTAGGGAGCGCGTTTACAGCTTGTTTTCTAGCGTCTCCCAGAAGAGAATTATATATATACGAGCCGGCCCGCGGCATAACATACGCCGCTATTTAGTTGTTGTTTTATCTACTTTTCAGTAATTCATAATTTGTGAATTCGACAGTACCAATGCTGACACTGAAAATATTTCTTTAAAACACTATAAGTAGCTCGTTAAGGACCATAACCCCCCTTCCCCCCCCCCCCTGTTTAAAATCGTTTCAAACTAAATTATCTGCCCCTAATAGCCGTCACTAAACCCAACTCCACGAAGGTAAACATAGCGTGAACCACAGCTCACTAAGATCATGTAGGGGTGGGGATGGTAGGGAGCGCGCTTGCAGCTTGTTTTCTAACGGCTCGCAGAAGAGAATTATATATATAGATAGATAGTGTAGATTTAAAATTTAAAAATGTTCGTCCATTTTTTTTAAAATTTCAATTAAAACATTGTATTAAGAAACTCTTTTTTCTGGAACTAGGCTTAGGAGAAAAATGATGGATGCAGGCTGTAATGTTATGTTTATAAAGTAACATAAATTTTAAAGTTTCCCCTCAAAGACACAGATGGTTGGACCTAGTGAAGAGTGGGTCGAAGATCAGAGAGTTGCGAGTTTAATGCGTTGATGAACGCATGTTTAAAGGTGTAAAGATATTTAGTGTTGCTACACGCTTTTATACTTGCTTGACATCTCGTGTCTGTCTTTTGTCATATATGTCGTCCATTAGTTCTATCGGCCGTCAGGTGTATCGTCCTTCATGAATGTCGTCCGTCAGTTCCGTCGGCCGTCAGGTGTATCGTCCCTTGTGTCTTTCTTCCGTCAGGTCTGTCGTCCTTCTTGAATGTCGTAATTTCTTTCTGTTACACTTAGTATTTTTTATATAATAAACCGGGAGTGATCTCCCCTAAACTTTCTCGAATATTCTTATATAACTCGGAATATAGACATGATTTTTAATTACTTAAACTTTTAAAAATAGAATAGAATCTCGTAGAAAAAAGAATTGCGCACCAAGCGAACGCCAAAACAAAATGCGCATAATAGTGCGTAATATTATTAGTACTTTAAAAATTTACATTAGTTTTTGAGAAATTGGAAGTAGCGTAAATTACTACTTCCGGTCAACGGAAATTACTCAAAATTTGATAGAAGGTAGAGGATTAGATCTTTTACTTACAAGTGAAATTTCATTATCTATCTGAAATAGTACTCAAGTTATAGGCTTTTGAAAAATTCAAAGTAGAAAAAGTACCACTTCCGGTTATCGGAAATCGCTCAAAAGTTGATACGGATCTACGATTTTAATAAAATACTTATATATGAAATTTCATCAACCTAGCTGTAACGGTACTCAAGTAATCGTGTTTACACACAGACACACACAGAGACACACAGACATACGGACATAATTGCAAAGCCCAGTTTTTCAGACTGGATTACGCATAAAACCTCTTAATTTTGATAAATCTGGATTGATAATTTTTGCCCGATTAAAATAAGTCCTCTATACTTCGGATGTGATAAAGGACTGAGGTGTAATACGGTGAAAATTGTTAAAATTTCAAGTGATTTTTGTGCACGATTACAATACTTTCTCTATACTTCGTATATACGAGAAAGTAAAAATGTAAACTGAAGCTTTGCGAGTTGTCTAAAAATGGAAAGTTCCCATAAATATGACATATATATATATATATATATATATATATATATATATATATATATATATATATATATATATATACTGAAAGCAGCTTTATTTATATTAAGTCTATCATGTAATAAATGTTTTAAAGCAAATACAACCACTCTATGTTATTTCAATTTCGTTTGGTGATCATTTGAAAATTTTGGGACACAAATGTCCCTTGGGCCTCAAAGGGTTAAGGGCTACCGTCCGTCATGGCTGTCGACTGTCATATTTGTCGTCCGTCATATCTATCAGCCATTTTGTTTAATGTCCGGCAGATCTGTCGTCTATCTTGTTTGTTGTCCGTCCTGTCAGTCGTCCATCATGCCCATCGAACATCATTAGACCTAATGAAAGATTGCTACAACATATGATTATACAAAAGTAGGAAGGGGATGCAACGGATCGCAAGGGTGTTGTGTTCTTCAAAGAGAATATTCTAAGAAAACTTACACATATTTTAATACTTTTTAGCAACCAAAACTTTATCTAATAAAAAAGAAACAAAATAGTATTTATCTTCCATTTTTAATTCATTTAAAAGTGTGTTATTATAAAGGATGGTATTCTTTTAGTTTTCTATTTATCAACTTGGATTTGATTTATTATTTTTACTAAACATGGATTTTTTAAAATTGAGAAATTAAATACAAATAGTAGCATTGTTAGTCACATTCTGAAAGGCTTAATTTACATCTTTGTCTGACACTGTCTGAGAGTTCATCGATTGATGTATGCATGGATTTAAAATAATTCAAATCTGAAACCCCAAAAATGACATTTTAATTACTGAACCCAATACAAAAGGCAACTTCAAAACTTAAACCTCATATTGAAAGTTATTCATAAACTTAAACCCCATACTAAACGCTACTTCAAATTAAACCTCATTCTGAAAGTTACTTCAAACTTTAAACCCCATACAGAACGCCACTTCAAACCCTGAACCCTATACATATAATACTTCAAACCCCGAAACACATTACAGTAGGCCTACACGTGAGACAAAGTTCATTATCAAACAAGATTGTTAATTATAGTTTTGTAAATTGTTTAGTTTCTTCACAAAACTTTTAGTTCAAAATACAGCGCTTGCTTTATTCGACTCCAATATTCTCATTTATTCTAATAAAAGCGATAAAGTCGTTTTTACCATACAATCTAATAGAGCTTGTTTTATTAATGTTCATATTATTAAACAAATTGGTTTTTATTCTGTAGCAAATCGATTGACTTTCGATCGTTTTACTTCAAGTATATTATGCAATCACTGGCAAATTCTGGATGCTAATTTTTTTCTTGATTACTGCTTAACTCTACAAAGCCTCAAATTACGATCAGTCTTTAAATTACCTAGCAAAAAGTTTTATCTTGAAGCTTTATCGAGAATTGCTTGTTAACATTCTTGCAAGAAAATTGTTTATTCGAGTTCAAAATAAGAAATTTCAAGAGATTCTTTAGGAGACGGTTGTTGCCGGCACCGCTAAGATAACCGTCTGATTGAGATAACTTGGTCGTCTGCTTGATGTTAAGTTCTGGAGGAGACTAGACCTGGTGCATAACGAAGTATGCAGTGAGTGCTGAGAGATATTAAAGCGTTTTTTTTTTTATTTAGCTGAACGTTGATTAACTTGTGAGAGCACTTGCTGAAATGCCAATCTCATCGACTCACCTTCTCGTGGTATCTGTGTTACTCTTAAGTTTTATATCTGTGGACATTTTCCTTTACAAATACCTGAGCTGCTTTCAGTTTTTTTGTCCCTTGTCTATTTACATTGCAGCACTCAAGGCAACTTGTATTTTGGTATTTTTTTTTATTTCTTTTTTTTTTTTTTTTTTTTTTTTTTTTTGCTTTTTCTGATTGGTAATAATTTACCTTCAATTTTATTTTTTGTTTTTGCTTGACCATTTCTGTTATCATTTTTATTTTGTGATATTTTCTTGTTGGTGTTTTATTAGAACATTTCGTTTTAGTGCTTGGTTGACTCTTTCCGTTTCATATTTTTATCTTTCTAGCGCAATTAATCATCTTACCCCCACCGCCATATTTCAAGGCCCTCCACTACCTTACGCTGAGGTTTCCAGTTGAGGGTCTGTCTGCTTGTTTTACTGGAACTCATGCTCGTGAATGACCTGCCCTACGAAATTATTTTCTGTTGATCCCATCTACAGTAAATCATTAGCTAATTCCCTGTTGAAGATACACATATGATATCTGGGTATCTTTATTAAGTCTGCGACAAAACGATAGTGTAAAATTGACCCTAAAGTCAGTAATGCTTTATATTACACTGTATCAATTCTTCTTCTTCTTCTTCTTCGTTCTTAATTATTAGTGTTGAAGGGGATCGAGATTTATCTGCCAGTGGGTTTGAACTCGAGACTTTTTTCGTATTTATCAACCATGACCTTTTGCCGACTCGACCACGCCTCCAACACAATTAAGCGTTACGTGTCAACTGGTTATGCGCCATTGAGGCCATTGACTCCGATTTCAGCCTGCTTTTCTTTTTGGATTTGCTTCCATAGCCTTTGTCCAACCAAGAACAAACTACAAGGCAGCAGTTGTTTGATTTTGGAGTTGTCTCTCCTAGAAGAGTGGCTGTCCCCAGCTAACGAGCCTCATCTGCCCGAGACTTTTCGGTTTAGCAACCATGAGCTTTACCGACTCGACCACGCCGACCCCTACTGTATCAATAAATATGCTCATATGAAGCTGCATCATCAGAAATAGCTTACATTATATCAACTATTACTGTATAGACATAATGTAGCCTACACAGTGAGTACGTGACTACATCCAACGAAGAAATGCTTGTAAAAGATTTTACGCCACCCTGTACCAAACGTAACAACGATTACTGGAACGTTGTAGCGTATCGAATCTTTAATAATGGACAACACATAATCCCTACATATATAACTGGAAGATTGTAGTGTATTGTATTGTTTATAATGGTCAGCCACACACAATCCGAAGAAACATTGCTGGAAGATTGAAGTGTCTGAAATTGTCCCGACATTCCAAAAGAAATGTCTCAGACAAATCTGTTGTCTGTCTGACCAGGAGAAATGTATGTATGACTGGAGTCCACAGTCCAGACAAGTCTGTTGTCTGTCTGTCCAGGAGAAATGTATGTATGACTGGAGTCCACAGTCCAGACAAATCTGTTGTCTGTCTGTCCAGGAGAAATGTATGTATGGCTGGAGTCCACAGTCCAGACAAGTCTGTTGTCTGTCTGTCCAGGAGAAATGTATGTATGACTGGAGTCCACAGTCCAGACAAGTCTGTTGTCTGTCTGTCCAGGAGAAATGTATGTATGACTGGAGTCCACAGTCCAGACAAGTCTGTTGTCTGTCTGTCCAGGAGAAATGTATGTATGACTGGAGTCCACAGTCCAGACAAGTCTGTTGTCTGTCTGTCCAATTTCTGTATGACAGGGGTCAAACGTCTGTTGTCTGTTTGTCCAATGTCTGCCTGTCTTGGGTCCACAGACCAGACAAATCTGCTCATCAGCCCACAACAAGCGATGCCGACATTTTTGCCTTGTTGAATTTTCATCTCCCTGAGACTTATCTAATCCACATTAGATCAGAGGTTCTCACAACTAGCTGCTTGTGCAACAAAATCCAGACTTATCTAATCCACATTAGATCAGAGGTTCTCACAACTAGCTGCTGAGGCAACAAAATCCCCAAGTAACATACGATTGATGCTTTTTCTTAAGACTAGCTGGATCATATAATTCGGTAGAGACACATTGGCTTATATTATATTCATAATAAGTGTCCTTATATTATATTCATAATAAGTGTCCTTATATTATATTCATAATAAGTGTCAACAATATCATAGGGGTCGAACATAAATGACGTCCTACAAAGGGGATGGGGGTTGGATTTTTTGAGACGATGTATGATAATGGAGAGGGATGGAGGTAAATAAAATTATTTATAAAATATGTTACATATCACTCGTCATTCGTTTCGACATAATGAATACCGTTTAGTTTAGTAAAGTTGTTTTTATTATTTTTTTACAAACACCATTTGATAATCAAAATTTCGATTATCTTTCTCATTCACAGCTTTCTTATAGCAAAGCTTAGAGCAACCAGTGGCGTCGCAAGACGGGTGCTGGGGGAGCGGTCAGCACCTGGAGATGTCATGACGCGAAATCGAAAAAACGTAAGATTTACCGTAAAAACGTTGTTTTACCTAGATATAGTGTAAATAATAAAATAGTAGGGGAAAAGGGGTGACGCCGAACCAAAAAAATCGTTAAATTTTCGATAAAAACAAAAGTTGATCCCGTTTAAATTATAGCAGACGAAACAGCGACAACAAATCGATAGTGCAAAAAGTTTAGAGGGGGGGGGGGGGGGAGCGGGCTAAACCTTCATTTGCTGCACCCCCGTGACGCGCGACTTAATAAGTGATGCTAATGAGCATAATCATACATTGACTCATGACATTTTCACAGGAAATCTCTTCCAGTTTGATTTCCAACAGTCAGTAATCAGGGACGAATTATTAAGTGTGGCATTAAGTGTATTATTAAACACCAGTATTTCAATTTTGTTTTCACATTTTTTTATGAGCAGGATGAAATATTTCTAGTTGAAAAGATTAATCTCTGTAAAGACTACATTCTCTTACAAACGTGCCCAAGAGATTCGGTTATAAAAAGCATACTATAAAAACCATGCACTTTTAAGTAACTTTAAATAAAAAATTAAATCAGGTATCTGGGTTGTGTCCCTTGGGACAAAAGAAGTGAATAATACGCTATCAATTTAACAAAAATAAAACAGCACTTTAAACTTAGAGTTAAGCCCCTTTGCAAAAATTCTCTTTATATCCAGGAGTCTCGTCAAGATCAGATACACAAAGCTTGAGGCGAATCGCGGGCCGTGAAATCTCTGGTAATACAATCTTGCGCTGTCTAGAACACCAAGAAGTTCTGAGAGATCAGAAAAAATGTTTGAGAATCAGGAAAGTACCAGATTTGAAAAAATGTGATTTGATTGGGAAATGATACGGTGGACGGGTGTGGTTGGTTGATGAGTCGTGGTGGCTTCGATGTGTGGGTGGGGTGGTTGTTTCCGTGTGGGTGGTTCAACGCCAGACTAGACTGGGGTGTTGTCTGCAGAGGTCAAAATGTTAAAGTTAGGTCAAGGGGAAGGTGTTATCTTCTCTTTAGAGCGTGGTTAGGTCTTTTGTCTAGACTCTAGAGGTATTAGTAATAGAGGCGTTAGATCTCTTAGAAAATGGTTAGGTCTTTAATCTAGAGAAGGTTAGTTACTGTCTATGGAGGAGTTAGGTCTTTCTAGAAAATGCTTAGGTATTAGGTCTTTAGTCTAAGGAAGGTAAACATCTTTTTGCTAGCGAATAATTGAGTATTTTCTCTGAAAAAAACAGAGGTTCGTAGAGAATGGTTAGATCTTTTTTTTAGAAGGGTTAGGTCTTCTCTCTACAGAACGGTTAGGTCTTTTCTGTAAAATAAAAACGATTAGGTCTTTTTTAGAGAAGGCTTAGCTCTCGTTACTAGAGAAGATTTTAGTTTGATTTCTTTTTTAATTTAAAGCTGTGTGAAGTAAAATTTAAAGAAGGATTACGTCTAGACTAGGTTTAGAGTTTGGGTTAGGTCTAGACTAGGGTTAGAGTTTGGGTTAGGCCTAGAGTAGGGTTAGAGTTGGGGTTAGACCTAGAGTAGGGTTAGAGTTGGAGTTAGGACTAGACTAGAGTTAGAGTTTGGGTTAGGTCTAGACTAGGGTTAGAGTTTGGGTTAGGTCTAGACTAGGGTTAGAGTTTGGGTTAGGCCTAGAGTAGGGTTAGAGTTGGAGTTAGGCCTAGTGTAGGGTTAGAGTTGGAGTCAGGCCTAGAACTAGGGTTAGAGTTTGGGTTAGGTCTAGACTAGGTTTAGAGTTTGGGTTAGGCCTAGAGTAGGGTTAGAGTTTGGGTTAGGCCTAGAGTAGGGTTAGAGTTTGAGTTAGGCCTAGAGTAGGGTTAGAGTTGGAGTCAGGCCTAGAACTAGGGTTAGAGTTTGGGTTAGGTCTAGACTAGGGTTAGAGTTTGGGTTAGGCCTAGAGTAGGGTTAGAGTTTGAGTTAGGCGTAGACTAGGGTTAGAGTTTGGGTTAGGCCTAGAGTATGGTTAGAGTTGGAGTTAGGCGTAGACTAGGGTTAGAGTTTGGGTTAGGCCTAGAGTATGGTTAGAGTTTGAGTTAGGACTAGACTAGAGTTAGAGTTTGGGTTAGGCGTAGACTAGGGTTAGAGTTTGGGTAGGCCTAGAGTAGGGTTAGAGTTTGGGTTAGGCCTAGACTCAGATATGAGCTTGGTTTAGTTTTAAACTAGTGTTAGCTGAAATGGAGAGCCAAAGGTAGCGTCGGGAAAGTTTCAAAGTCATCATCAGTTTTTGTTTGATAATTTTCTCAATTTCCCTTACCCCTCCCCCACTCCCTCATACCCTCCTTCCTACCCCCTCTCACCCCCTCTCCATCATCCCCCCTCACTTTAAATCCCCTCCTTCCTCCTCGCCCCTATAATCAGCGATATATTACATCCTAATGTGATTCGAGATGTCTCTCTCTTTTAATTAAACAACGAATTTTAACAAGGGCTGAGACATCTGTACACCTGTGGTCGCGGGCTAGACTTTAATGTTTGAGACACTAAAATTAAACGTCGCGGTATCAGAAGACGCGAAAAAAATAAAATTTTGTTTTGGCTGTCGGGTATTTTTTTGAACGACATCCCGTGCCACAAGGGTTAACTTGACGGCACTGTTCCTGTGACAGGTCAGCAAGGGTTAATTTGACGGCACTGTTCCTGTGACAGGTCAGCAAGGGTTAACTTGACGGCACTATTCCTGTGACAGGTCAGCAAGGGTTAATTTGGCGGCACTATTCCTGTGACAGGTCAGCAAGGGTTAATTTGACGGCACTATTCCTGTGACAGGTCAGCAAGGGTTAACTTGACGGCACTATTCCTGTGACAGGTCAGCAAGGGTTAATTTGGCGGTACTGTTCCTGTGACAGAAACCGTCATAACCGGGTTAATATGAAGATACTTTGTGCTTTGTGGGACGGCGTGGCCTAGCAGTAAAGCGCTAGACTGCTAACCCGAAATTCTCGAGTTCGAATCCCTGTTTAAGTCATTAGAACGCATATGAGTCTACGCAGCTCTGATTGGTACCTAACTCACGTTAAGGAAAGTAAAGGCGGCTGGGCATAGTGCTGACCACAAAATTCCTTCATATGCCGAGGGTCTCAGAAACAGGTGAACTCTACTTCACTTGCCTAATGGAACTCTACACTGTGTCCTTGTGTTAAAGTGTGATATGGATGTTTTGTTAAGTTAAAATGTAACGGTGCGTGTGCTGATGTGTGTTGTGTAATGTACTGAATGTTAAATCTATTTTTTTCAGCTGCTCAGACTTCTTTGTAATGTAGCTCGCGTGTATAGAAACTGTTGTATTAACTGGTTTAAAGATAAATATAATATTAAATGCGACAATGGTTCACCTTGATAAGTCGGTTTAATGAGGGGTAAGTCGGCTTTAGACAAATTAAATCTTTGAGGTTGTTTCTGCTGAAATTTTACAAAATATATTCTCAAAAATCATGCTGTTCTAATAATATTTTTTTAAAACTAAGCATCTTTGTGTGACATTACATTTTGTGTAATTGCTGGTGGAGGGGGGGGGGGGGGATGGACGTAAAGTTCCCCTTCCAAATCGCACGGTCTACGGAGCAAGTGAAGTAGAGTTCACCTGTTTCTGTGAACTCGGCATAATTATGCAGGTGGGTGGGGGGGGGGGGGGTTAGTGCAAATGTTTTATAACATGTGAAAGGTGTTCTATGAAATTTTTCTTATTACTTTCATTGCGGTCGAAAGTTGGGTTAAAAATGTCATATTTTTGTTGCACATATCATCTAATTTCCCATAGTTTACTAAGTTAAAAGACTTCTTATATTTTTTAACTGAATCCACGACTCCGCCTACTATTTGTTTCATTTAAAATAACATTAACAACATCAGGTTTTTTTAATACATCCCGCGGTCAATGCCTTAAATCAAGGGAAACCACCCAGATAAATGAACTCAGGAAATGAATGGGCGCTAAGATAAAAGACATCTTTATACCAGCGGCAGTCCTCTCTCGCTAATGGAAACACATGCCGGTTCGGACTTTCACGATGCCGGTTCCGACTCTAAAGATGCCGGTTCTGACTTCAAAGATGCCGGTTTTGATTTTTCCCAAGTAGGATGCGTCAAATTTGGTTGAGTGAGGGGTTTGAAAATACTCGGGAGAATTGTTATTTTAACCAAATTGAACTAGGTATTTTTTTTGGATAATAGGTCAGTGTGTTAGTATTGTGTTGGTACTAGTGAACTGAACTCAACGAACTTGGGTCAAAGCAAGATACAAATATAACATTTCTTTATATGACACTTACGGTTTTAGATCACATGAAGTATTTAGGATAGTGGTGCCTCAAATATAGTCCGAGTCTTACTTCCGGGTTAAAGATTATCAAGTGCGTCCAAAACGACATTAAAAATTGCGGATGTGTATGTGTGTGCGTACAGGGCGGGTGCGATTTTACGCGCATTTATGTATTTTATGTATGTGTGTGTGTGTGTGTGCACATCGCACTTTCTAGTGTGAGTACAACTTGCTACAAGATACTCACACCACTTATGTAAAGCTGAACAATTTTGGATTTTTTTCAGTGTTTTTCCAGACTATTTTCTCCGGGGGATGGGGGGAGGGGGAGAGGGTGGGGACATTTGATATTTTCGGGGAGGGGGGCGGACTAAATTTTCCAGGGGGGGGGGGGGGTGGACACTGGTAAAAGTTTTTTTTCTATATACACTCCATTTCGATCGGGTGGGCTGTGGACTTTCTTCCGAAGAGATGTCTGCTGGAAGAAACTCTGGATTTGTTTATATAGCATGCGCGATTGCGTTTAAGATCGACTTGATATGTGTACCTGCCATGTTTGGTAACATAACAAATAACCTCCCCTACAATTAATAACAATTAAATTGACTACATTTATTGTATAAAATCTATTGACCATTTGTTAATTATAAGTCCCGACTGCCGAGTTGTAACGAGGTTGGCAGAGATGTTAAAGGCATCAGTTCTGCGTGATCTGTTTGAGTACAATAATGGGACCAATGAGATGAGACTAAAGGGTGAGTACACATTGGTGGGGAAATACACCTAGTTTTATAACAGAAAATCTATTATATTTTTTACCCAACTCCCGTTTATAACGAAATCAGATCTCAATGAACCAGTTATTTACTTGAAGCCAGTTGGGTTCAAAGGTCAGGTCTCAATGAACCAGTTATTTACTTGAAGCCAGTTGTGTTCAAAGGTCAGATCTCAATGAACCAGTTATTTACTTGAAGCCAGTTGGGGTCATAGGTCAGATCTCAATGAACCAGTTATTTACTTGAAGCCAGTTGGGGTCATAGGTCAGATCTCAATGAACCAGTTATTTACTTGAAGCCATTTCTGAGGTCTCAATGAACCAGTTATTTACTTGAAGCCAGTTGTGTTCAAAGGTCAGATCTCAATGAACCAGTTATTTACTTGAAGCCAGTTGGGGTCATAGGTCAGATCTCAATGAACCAGTTATTTACTTGAAGCCAGTTGGGGTCATAGGTCAGATCTCAATGAACCAGTTATTTACTTGAAGCCATTTCTGAGGTCGAATGTCAAAACACTTTATTACCCTCGTGGCCTGGATGACGTCATTGCCTTAAAATTCTGAATTTCTTTGAGAAAATGAGTTAACTTAAATTTTAAATCATTACGCGTTAATTGCAGATAAAATGGGAGTAATTGTATTTCCATTAAATACTTAAGGCGAGGTCTATTCCACGAATGCGACTGACTCCTAAAGATAGGTTTTACGAAATTTTTTGACACTTTGAATTAGAGACACACTTGCGGAAATTAGACAAAGGATTTGTGCACGTCTTTCAAAGACAACACTATTTTTTGTTTCTTTATTCTGCGCCACAGAGATCGTATTCTACACTTACAATCAAGCGTTTGTTTTCGTTTAAAAGGGTTAGGAAGAACGCTTTAAGAAAATTATATTTAAATGTAAAAAGCACTCACTGTAATGAAACGGGGCATCGGATTCTTCTTAGGACAAACAACAAGAAATTTGTTTTTGAAAAATGGCTTCAGCCTGGTTTTAATTTGATGTCATCAAATATATTGGTTCAAAGATCTGACATGTGGTTTTTGTGTTTGCTTCAGGACATGAAAAAAGAAATATTGCAAACGTTAAAGTTAATTTTATTTGCCATCTTGAATCGAGTTTTAAATGCGTTTAAGCGCGTCATGATAAAAATAATGTTTGAGTTGAAAGCTCAGTTAGCGTTGATCAAAATAAACATTTTTTACCGCATATGTAATAGCCTTTGTAATAGCCTACTTTAACGATACAATGCGCTGGTCTTTCGAAATACTTGAATGCTACATTAGGCGGTCTTGGCGTAATGCTTTAGCAACCATGAACTTTACCGACTCGACAACGCCAACCCATATTTTAATACTAAAATCATCAAAGTTTTTAATTCAGGTATTGTTAAAATCAGACGGACTATTGTAATACTTTGACAATAGTCGGTCTGTTTTATTTTTAACTCTAACGCTTAATTAACACTAAAATATTAACCTGATGTTCAATGTATTAGTTATGTCTTTAGCGATGGGGAAATCGACCGACAGGATTTATTTATTTTATTAATCACGGAGAATATATACAACGGAGACTTTATATTATACAACGGAGACTTTATGTTATACAACGGAGACTTTATGTTATACAACGGAGACTTTCTAAATTAGAATGTTGACCCCCTTATGTTATACAGCTGGTCCTTAGATTATAAATCTCACCCCTGTTTCGTAACTGATCCCTTAGCTTAAACTAAAGATCAGTTGTAATGCACGAAATAAATAAAATAAGAACCAGGATAATGTCGCGAACTTGTGGAAGATTTGAGAGATGATGATGGTGAGGTTCATATTGGATCTAAACGAAAAGAAAGATATCTGCACCGAAAAAAAAATTGTTCATCTCATTATCTGGTCTAGATAAATTCCAATTCAACCGGAAGTTTCATAGACTTTATCCTTCTCAGTGGGGGAAAAAAAAATCAAACCGGTTTTTCCCAAAAAATCGCCAACTTCTTGCCTTAATCTCCAACACTTTACCAAACCTCTGATGAAACCCGCTTTGATCAAATTCCACCCAAAGCCTACACAGATTTCCACATTTTTTTTCTAATTTTCTAAATGAACTGCACATTTTGAAATACCTCACCTGAGTGAGATACATGTTTAAGATGATTTCTTATCTATTTAACAAACATGTTTTACGAGAACTGAAAGATGTATTTGTTTTTAAAAGAGGGGTCTCGTTGCGATTGAAGCCAATTTCCAAAATGGATGTTTAAAATCAGCTAATCAAGGTCCAATCTAAAACTGACGTCTACCTGTCTATACTAATTCACCTCAGCTACATCCCTACCTGCTTTTCACCTGGGTGTCATTACAATATGGCACCAATAGATAGTGCGTAAAAGTGCGAATGAATCATACTTTTTATACGGCTCGGCCTAAGCGGTAGAGTGCTGGACTACTAACCTGAAAGTCTCGAGTTCGAATCCAGGTCCAAGTCAGTAGAACGTCAATGAGTCCACCCAGCTCTGATGTGTACCTAGCTCACGATAGGGAAAGTTAAGAGGACTGCGCATAGTGCTGACCACACTATCCCTTCATATGCCGAGGTCAAAGAAAAAGGTGAACTCTACTTCACTTGCCCCATGGACCTTCAGGTTCAAAAGGGAACTTCTAATTATTGAATACATTTTTCTTTTTCAGTTTGTTAATACATAGCTCATGTTGGGGAAAGTAAAGACGGCTGGGCAAAGTACAGACCACATAATCCCTACATATGCCGAGGCCACAGAAACAAGTGAACTCTGCTTCTTCTGCTCAATGGATTAGTAGGTCCTCTACAACAAAAGAGGACGTAAACTAATAACAAAACAATCCCAATGGTAAGAGAGGTGACCTCTGACCTCTAACTCTCGTACTGACATGCTGGTCTGTGCTCCCGCTCATGTTGTTACCATAAACATACGACCCGCAACCCATTCATCCCTAGATAACATCTCAGTCACCTCCCCTGTTCTCACCCCCCCCCCCCCCATTTCTACTTTCCTCCTGTAGTCAAGTCGCGTGTCTTACTTGTGTAAGCAAACAACACAACAAGATTTGCCGCCCCTATCCCACCCTACCCCTCTTGTCAACTCCCCCCCCCCCCACCGTCCCTATACACACACACACCAGACACTGCCATGTAAACTATGTGTAAACAAACATGGCAACCGTTACTCGTTGTCTTTATGGCCCCGAGCTACCTTTCCACCCCTCTCCCCATCCACTTACACCAGTTTCCTCTGCCTTCCCCTCCCCCCCCCCCCCCCAACAGTCACTTCTCTTGTCCCCCAACCCTTTTCTCAACAGATTCCTTCCCTTGTTCATCTTGTGTAAAGATCAGAACACTGCTCACGTTCCATCTAGTCACCCCTCACACCAGTCACCCCTCTCATAACCTCCCACCTCATCACACCTGCCAACGCCTCCCCCCTTACACCAGTAACCCCAACCCGTCACATCCGCCCCCTCCCCCCTAGTACACTAGTTACCTCCAACATACATCATATTTCAACCAACATCCATTATTTCCTACAATCAGCTTCCTTATTGTTGTCACCCCCCCCCCCCCACACACATACCAATCACTTTCACTGCCCCCCCCCCCCCCACCAACACTCTAGTCACCCCCCTTCCACTCCAATCCCCTCTCTTGTACACAATGTGTAAGCATCAAAACTCGCCGCCCCTACCCACTCCAATCACCCCCCCCCCACCCCAGTCACCTTCCCTGTACACCTCATGTAAACAAACACACCCCCTGTGTAAACATGCCACCTTCCTTTCCAGTCGTGACGTCACTAATTAGACCAACTATAGCACGGACGTAATTACCTCACAGAGGCTGAAGATGACTGGATCATTAATTACAATTTCGTCATCTTTCATTGCCTACTAAAGCCACATCACAATCCATTTTTAACCAATTGAATTGCACTTTAAAATGGGTTTTTATTAT